>NC_142745.1:10265000-10565000 GCF_051943395.1 Hippocampus bargibanti
CTGACCTTTTATCCCGTTTGCGATAAAAAGCAGCATTAAAAAAAGCCCCAACCCATCACAGTCAACCATCCGGACGCAAAACACTGAGAGTGAGGTGGTTCAAGACCCGCTTGCACCTTCCGGACTGTAGAATATTTTCAAAGTTGTTCAACGCAAGCGCGTCAGCAGTAACTGGATACAGCGCACTCGTACCCTGTGTCCTTCAATACCTAACAGGCTCAAAACTAAAAGCAGCAGTTTGGAAGGTGGCGAGGATCCTTAAACTAGATCCACGGGTGTTTTCCGCTTGGTGTGGCAGTCCCATTCCGAGTCCGGGCTGTCCAAGGCCTGTAGGAATTTTTCCACGGACTTGGAGTCCACAGAGGTGGGCCGATAAGGCAGAAGGTAGTAATGTGTACTACTGGCCTTTTTCCCCTCATTGTCCACGATGGGCAAGATACACGGCGATCCCTCGCTGTTTTGTCTCTGTAAACCCCGACTGACATATTTAGGGTCCGGTGCAAAGCTTTGGGTGGTGGGCATCATGCCGTTGATGTATGTCGGGAGGGTCTTGGGGCTAGGAGTACGGGAGCTGCCAAAGGCCAAGGGGTCCCTTGGAGGCAGCTTTGGGGGTTTGCCCTCATCGCTGTACGACATCTCTGCTGACCAGCGGCGGGTGTCTACCGGAAAGAGCAAAACATGAATAAGTGATTGTCAGGGGCACCGGATATGTGCGTGATGGTCATTTCCACGAACAACCCAGGCGAAACAGCACCTCCCTGAAGCAGAGTGTGTCTGTCATACTGTATATTGTGTCAGCACACATCCTTGACACCAATTCCGATTTAGACAAGGCTTTGGCTCCATCGTGCCATATTTTTGTGTTTTCAAAACTGCTTATTTATAATTAGGCTTTACACAATTGGGATTTTTTTGGTTGCCGATCAAAAAAGGTTATAGCGGATCACCGATCCCATCACAACACTGTCTATTTAAGAGATTTTTTTACTGGTTATATATTTATTAAAGAATCGACAGCACATTATAATGAACATTTACTTGCAAATATAACAGATTAACTCATACGCTGTCATTCCTGAATTTATTCTGTAATTGAAAAGTGCGATGTTGAGCGCAATTTGTTCGGGTTTTTGTTTTCATTGCGGGAGGGGGGTGCCGATAAAGCGCTGGTCAGACCACTAGCAATGGTTTTTTCCACGAGGGGGCAGCATTTCCTTTTATTTCATGTTAGCGTTTTGTTACAGCTTCAGCTGTTGTTAAAGCGCTATATAATCACTATGTATTGTATTGTATTTTGGACAGCCACCCCCATTTCAAGCTCTGATAACTCCAGACCCATATAACTTCGGAATTAACTCTTTTTTTCTGATGAAAGAAGAGAGTCTAAGGTTCCTAACGCTGTATTGAATGTTTATATAGTCCTCAAACTCAATATTCTGTTGGTCCTGCAATTTGAGTGAAAATGACAAAGACCCTGGCATAGGAATGAACACATTTTTTTACACATTGTCTGGCAGTGAATGAATTAAAGGCATTGGCAGTTGGGATTGATCTTGAACCCTGGTCTGCTTCCTCAAACATTTTTTGTACTTCTGCCTCTCATTGCAAAACAATGCAGTTTGTTCCCCCTCCTCCTTGAACAGTTTGGCCTTTTGCCACATTTCACGCTTCAAAGTTTGGATAAAATCTTCACATCATAGCTGTAACAGAAGTGCGGCCATTTATCAAATTCTGCCTTTCATATGGAAGCTAGGTAGATGGAATATAACCACATCTGTGTCGCTTCCCCAATGCTGACGGGGAATCGCTCACCCAGATCATTACATTAGGTGCATGATACGTGCCGGCGCCTCGTGCGACATACAAAATACCTATAAGGCCACAACAATTGCGCTTATGTATTGAGGAACGATGGCAAAGGGAAGCTGAGGTGACGAAATGGACCAATCACAAACAAATTCACATAGTAGCCAGTGAGTTTGACACAGTCACTTTGTGCACAATGTCGATGCTGAATTGTTATTCTTAGTGAGTAGTGCGGAATAAGCTCAAAAAGTAGGATTGGTAGAAAACTCCTCCCAGCAGCCGAGTCAAGGCATGGAAGCTTGGCAGGGGCACGATGGGCAGTAGAAGTCGGCAAACATGAACAAGAGATCAAAAGTGAGGAAAAAAAGTGCCACTCTTCTGCTCAGTGCAACACTTAAAAATATCGTACATCAAATATGGGAAAACACCTCTCAATTCACGCAATGAAGTACCGTATTTTCCGGTGTATAAGGCGCACCGGAGTAAAAGGCGCACCAGAGTATAAGGCGCATCCCCAATGAATGGTGTATTTTCAAAGTTTTTCCATGTATTAGGGACACCGGACTATAAGGCGCACCTTCAATTAATTAAAAAAGTTCTGAAAAAATATATTAAAACCTAAAAGTTATTAAAATACTATAAGGAACACCACATTATAAGGCACTACAATAGAGGCTGGGGTTATGCACTACTTCTCCTATGGGGGGAAATGGAGTCGGTGACTACTGACAGGAATTCATTTGATGATGCGCTGAGTAAGACATTTCTCGGGGAAAAACATTTATGAAAACATTTATATATTCATATATAAGATTTGAAAAATCATTTTCATTCATTGAAGGTGGGCCTAATATATGAAAAAAAACACCATTCAATGGTGGTGCGCCTTATACTCCGTTGCATCTTATACACCGGAAAATACGGTAACCAAACCAACCTGCAAACACAATCGCAATTTTTACAATAACGCTGAATGAATACCTTTATGAGAGTGTGCAGGATCTGCCGTCTTGGTTGGTCGCGGCGGAATCGGTGGAGGAACCTCAATTTTTGTATCTGTGTTGAAGTATTTGAGACGAGGTCGGCAAGGCTTGTTTAAAGATCCGGCTGGTCCGGAGTGAGAACGATGTACTTTCCTTTGAGGTTTGACCCGCTGCCGTTGGCAGAGCGCTGGTTGTTCCTGATGCCGATGCGCCTGCATTTCATTCTGCTGCGGGGGATGCTGAGATTGGGTTTGCCTCGGACTTAAAGGCCCGTCATAGTAAGCGTGGTTTATCTGTCCGCAGTCCCTTAAGCTTCTCCGATTGGGAAGTACGGTCCGAAAAGGAGAGGGTTTGGAACCCTGATCCGACACCAAGCAGCAGCTCTCGTCCGTGCTGATGAAGAATTCCACCTCGTTGTCCATGGCCTGCCCGGATGAGTTGTCGCTACTCAGCGGGATGGGCGGCAGAGGCTTGGAGCACCTGTTTGGGGTCTGTGGCGGACTGCTGCACCCGTGCAGTGAGAGATGTTCGAATGAGGGGACCACCTGGTCGTCATTGCCCGGACTTGGCGTGGATGGTTCAGTGCTACAGGAGAACGAAAGATGGGAAGGCCGAAACTTCTTGGGAGGTAATTTCAGTATGCTGGAACTATGTTTATGTCCTATACGAAGAGTCACAAAGACATACTGTAGTTAGAACCTTAGTCTTGGAAACAGACACTATGATACAACCTATAAAGTCAATGAACAAAACTTAAAATAATGGTTAATTGGAACCAAAATAAGCTTAAAATTGCCTACATTGAAAATTATAAATATAACATCCAATGATCCTAAACCATTTATTTTTCCACATATTGTTTAATCTGGAAAGAAAAAAATCATAAGAGCTTGGAGAAGAGTGATGTCGCAGGAAAAATAATAATAAGAATACATTGCATTTATAAGCGCGAACAAACCAATAATATAAGACAAAAAAATAGACCATTAACTCATTCACTGCTAGACGATATGCAAAAATGTGTCCACGCAGTGCCAGGGTTTTTGTCGTTGTCACTCAAATTGCAGGAGCCACAGAATATTGATTTTTAGGACTACATAAACATCCAATGCACCGTAAGAAACCTTAGACTCTCTTCTTTCATCAGAAAAAAAAGTTAATTCCTAAATTGTATAGGTCTTGACATATCTGAGCTTGAAATGGGGGCTGCTGTACAAAATGCAATACAATACATGCATATTAATTTATATAGCGCTGTAACAACAGCTGAAGTTGTAACAACGCGCTAACATGGAAAAGGGAAATGCTGCCCCTTGTGGAAGGGAAAAACTGCCAGTAGTCTGACCACCAAAATGGCACTCCACGTCACACTTTTCAATTCCCGAAAAATATAAAATATATTTAAAAAAAAGACTGGATCTCAAGTACACTTTGTGGGAGAGGGAAGGCACTTATATTCAATCTATTTAAGGACTCAAATTTTAAATTAAAATGTATAATTTCATTGAAATCTGAAAGTTTGGTGTTAATTTTTGAATTATTTATTTGAAAGATCTTACAAACAAAAAACAAACAAAAAAACACAGTGACCCACATTCTTAACTGCACACACAAAAACAAAAACTCTTCTCTCATTGTGGTAGTGGTTGTTTAAACACCTTGAGGTGTTTCTCACCAATCATGCCACTAAATAAGGTCACCAAAACATTAAAAGCAAACCTAAACCCACAATCATAATCATCACATTGTTTCATGACAATCTTTCTGATACTGTGGGCATTCTTACCATTGTTTTTGCGCTTAGATCTCATTAGATGGTGCACTTGTACCTATTGTTGCACTCAGTCAATTTCAATGTGCGGAATGTTCCCCCCCCAAAAAAAACAAGTACAGAGAGCCAATGACAGAATAAAAGCAAAGACGGATTTGTTTGACGAGGAAGCAGAAAAGATGCAATTGACAAAGCGTTGACTCTTACTTTCGTAACTTGGCGATGGCGGTGGACTCTTGTGCTGGCCATGAGAGCTGCGATCTGTGTGTTCAGATTTCATTGTGAAGTAGTAGCTGTCAAGGAGAAAAAGCAATTACTACCACCCACTTCAACCACGTAAAATTCCGACCTCCCCCCCCCCATCCCCTCGTCCCCCCACCCCCCACCGTGTGGGAAATCTCCCAGCGTACTCACTTATCCAGGACGTGGGTATAGCTCCACGATGACTTTGATCCAGCCATGCTGTGACAGTAGCTGCCCCGCAGGAAGGGGTGTTCTACGGGAAAAGATGTCTCCTGGGCAGTCAGGCCCACTGTGGACATGCTCCAGGCACACTCGGGTCGCATCAAAGCCAGGAAACTCTCGGATCGTCGGCCCGGCTGGCTGCCACTTTTGTACCTGCAATGGGGCCCCCCCACCCAAGTTCATAAATCAACAAGGAAAACCTTAAATCTGAATGCAAAAGCAGGTGCATTGAACAGCGGGAAAGACATATTTGGAGAGAAAGCACAGCCGCACATCGGAAATATTTAGTAATTTTAACTAGGGCGGTATATGAGTTGACTTGAGCAAAAATCCAGAATAAAAAACAACTTCAGAGGTTGAACAAACGTTCGACATCTGTCATCGCCGTTGACAGATATAACGACTATTTCCTGACCACTATCGCTGCCTGTCATGACTGGAGGGGAGCATTTTAAAAGGAGCTCAGTCCTTCCATCGCTGCAATCCGGCCGGGCCTGAAGTGCACAGGAAGGGGCTCCTCCTGTTACCAGAACGGCACCTGATGTTGCAATAACTCCTCATGTCAAATGACCTGAATGTTTGTGTCATGTCGAGTATGTGTCAGGGCTGAGTAAACTATGTCTACAATATTCAGGGGCAAGGGGACCTAAGCAGAGTGTCCATTTTACCCCCCGTGTCATTTACTGGGGTCACAAATACACCTGAGGGAAAATCCAGATGCGATTTGACCGGATTAACCTGTTTAGTATTTCACAATCTACAGTGGGGGAGAAAAAAAAACACAGAACGCAGCCAATGTCTTTTTGTGAATGTGTTTATACGGAATCACCTGTGCAGTGTCCACAGACAAGCAGTTCTCCTTATAATGCCGGCGTGATGAGTGAGAATAACGCCAGCCCCCCTTGTAAAAACTCATTCCTCGTCTCCCGTGAGGCATATTTATGCGCGGCAATGACAGCTGCTAGGAAACAAAGCCCTAAAACAACAGGAAGCATGGGGGCATCGCTAGGAGCCAAACAGCGGCAGCAAGGCATGCCGTTGCCATCCGCCCCTGGCTGCACCCCAGGTCCGTTGACAAGGTTCAGCAGGCCCAGAGGGGGGAGCAATATGATCCATGATAATGAACCCCAGGGGCTTGTGCTTCCTCTTGCAACAGGTGCAAAGACAGTTCATCCTGGCATTCAACCATGGGAGCACTTACAGGCAGCCGGATTAAAACAAACGACGCATGGCCATGCGGTGTGGAAACACTTCATTTGGATCATTAGGCAAGAGAATGGGGTTAGATATAGAATCTATTTGTGTTCCGCAAGCTACAATTTACAATTCCATATAGCTCCGTCTGATTGGTACACTTCGTGATACCATTGCCCAAGTGATGCCGACATGCGTTTTTCCAAAGTGTATACCATAAGGCTTAAAGTATTTAAACGCCAATTAATTGCTTTTTTTACCTCCCAAAATGCGTTCTAGGCATCCAAAAGCATGACTGTGGGTAGAATCTGTCACTTTCAACCTTGTTGGGGTACTATTAGACACACTGGTATCTTTTTTGCAGGCGAAAATTATACATATCAGAAAGGGGAAAAACACTTCTCAGTACAAGCTATGCAAATATATGTGTGAGTTCTTGTACTCTAAGATGCATTTTTAGCCCAAAAGGTACATGATCAAGATGAGGGATTCAAGAAGTCCATAACTGTTCCTGTTGATAACCCCCTGTACCACATAAAGATTGGAGTTAGAAGTACAAAAATATAGATTTATAATGTACGTTTCATTTGCACACAAATCAAAGTGCTGAGGACAGAGAACAATGAACAGAACAACAATCAAATCAAACCAAGAGGAATGGATCAATAAAAAACAATCGGCACATAAAATCAACCATTAAAAGCATTCCGATCAAGGAAGCATTTCTATCTATTTTAAGAAGAGAGATTTCTCTATCAGTCTTAGTACAACCTCACCGAATCGACCACACAACCAGGCTAATTATCTCCAAAATGCCTTTGCCAATGCCAGAGGAGTACAGTGCAGTGTCAAGGAACATGGGCTAAGGTGTCCTTTTTGATAAAATCCACACTAACATAATCTCATCAAGCCTGACAATTGAAGTCAAACATTTCCTTCCCCAACGCTGTACTCTACTGCATGATACTTTGGTGTTAACATTCCACATTATAAGGCCCGGTGTTAAGAGATACAATTTTTGCAGGACCAAGGGTATGCACAGCGAAGAAACAAGGGTTATAGTCAATAAGCGTAGATTCTAAGAGTCTATATATGTAATGTATTAAATACAAATAGCTATCTAGCTAGCTAGCCAGACAGATAGATAGCTATCTGGCTATCAGATAGATAGCTATCTAACTATCTGGCTATCAGATAGATAGCGAGCTAGCTAGCTAGTCAGACAGACAGATAAAACTAATGTGGCCCTTGATCTATCCTTGTTCTAGGTGAAAATGATGCTACTGCAACACGACAATGCCAATATAGCGATGATACAGCTGTTCTATGAATCCATGGGTTTCGTCTTAAAATCATGCAACTATGGATCAGGCACTAAAATTATTACCACCAAGCACCTCTTTCAGGCTCGTGATCAAGGGTCTTCAAATGTACAGTCAAGAAACAGAAGGTCCTCAGAGTACATTGGCATTTAAGCTGAACATGATTTACACATTGGGGGTCCTTACATGATCACCATAAAACATATTGAGGTTACAAACTGCACACTGTATGCTCGTTTCCGCAGTGACTGCTGAAATTTGCATTTTTTTAATGAACTTTATTGAAGAATACAAATGTTTTTCATGCAAAGATTGACTGTAATTATTCCTTTGCTCCTGTGTAAGCATAGCTTAGTGATGGGATTTGAGCGTTTATATAATTCAGGAAACGGAATACACTAAGCTACTTGTTTCTAACATCCCCGAGCCTAGGCTAAAATGGACAAGTGTATTCCCGATTTGTAACAGTAACAGACACAAAAGCTAGACCCTTTTCCAGGAGTCCAAAAGCATGCCCCATATCCTAAAAGGATCGTGATACCCCTCTTTAGGCAGCTCACGTGACCACAAATCAGGCACGCTATGTCTTGCAAGAAAGAGAGGTTGACAGAGAGAGGGAGTTAACCCCCACCCACACGCATCCACCGCTGCACGACACCCCTGCAGCGGTTTCCGAGCAACCATACCCGCTTTACCTGTGCGGCAAGCACGCAGCAGCGCACACCCCCTCACTTTACAGGATTTAGACAATCGTGGTTAAAAAGACTTTAGCAGCGAGGCTGAGTCACGTCACGCAACACACACAAACGAACAAACGTTTGGCGTCACGCACGAACACTAAGGATGCATAATCGTGTGACATTAAATTGTCATGAAGTATAAACAGCACATGCAAGGATGTTTGCAGCAATGTTTGATGGGCATCAATTGTAAATTAAACAAGTTTATAACGAAAGCACGCTATGTTGTAGGAATATATCTCATATTGTCAACATTGCATTATTTTAAGGTTGTTCAAGTGGCTTGGGCAGACGTTCGGAATTCAATGTTCCCAATTTATTCCCCCGACACATCCCCACAAGCTGCATCACTCGACGACTCCTGACATCAAAACACACATACTCACACGAACATGGGCAGACAAACAAAGTCGCGCGACTCAAAACTGCAGCACTCACCAAGAAAAACTGCTCCAAGATCCCCCACCACGAAAAAAGCGCCCTTTTATAACGCTTCTGTAAAAATCCTTTTCAGGCTCCTAAAATGGCTGCGGTGGGTTTGCAACGTACAGATAAATTTGAAGTTAACATTGGGGAACCAGTATAGGACTATCGACGACTCAACGCTCCCCACCACCCTGAGCAGATTGTGGCACTTTTCGATAAAGTGTTGAATGGGAACAAGCTGGCGTCTTATAGGCTGCCAGGCAGGAGCTCCAGTCAAAGGACGCCCTGGCCCAGCCCACTGTCGCACGCTCACACTTAAAGGCGCACACGCCCTTTTATTGTGTGTATTTGGTTCTCTTTATTTATATGCACACAGCCAGGACGCCAAATTAGTCAAACGAAATATATTGTTGTATTATACGCTATAAAGGCTAGGTAGAGTGGCTAAAAAGTGAAGGCAAGAGTACTGTTAGTTTAGAATACAGTGATACCTCAACTTACGAACTTAATTGGTTTCCAGAAAGTGTGTCTAAGGCGAAAAGTTCGTCTGACAAACATTTATTTCCCATAAGAGACCATTAAAAATGAGAATAAGCCATTCCCAGGTCCCCATAAAACACAATTTTATACTAAATAAGCCTTAAACCTATAATAATAAATTTGCAATTGTATTGTAATTAAAGAAATAAACTGTACAGGATAATAAAGTTGTTTTATTTACCTTTGTGATGGTCGTTGACGTAGTTGCCTCTTGATGATATCCGAGTGAAGTTGCCGTGCTTTCTCGGTGATAATACCCTCACTCACAACGTCCCCTGCTAGCTGCTTTTCGTTAATCCAAATCAACAGAAGTTTTTCAACCTCTTCAATTGCCTAAGACCGTTGCTTAGACAACACAGAAACACCCTTAGCCACATGTAGCAATGGTCGACTTAGCATACTGCTACTGGAACGCTATGTCACACAAAAAATCGTGTTTTTCGATGCTCTCTTTCTGCTCGACCGTAATTTGCTTTTGTGTCCTCTTCGGTTTAACACTCGCCTGTGATGGGGTCTTTTTCGGTCCCATAATAGTAAAAGTACTCCACTCGATAGCAAACCACGTCTGCACTCAAAGGGTGTGTGGAAAATGTGTCCGCCAGCCACCGTGGCGCTGTGTGGTTTGGTTCGTCCGCCGAAAACTAGTTTGTATGCCAAGATTATATTCTTGCAAATTTAATGTTCGTAATGCGAAAAGTTTGTGAGCTAAAGCGTTCGTAAACTGGGGTCTCACTGTAATATGATTCTCCGGCAAAATAAATAACAAAATAAAATACAATAAATAGACTGTTTGCAAATGCTCTTAGTTGTTGTGCATTTGCTTTTGTGAAACACTTACCAGTTGCCTTTTGTATGAAAAGCATACATTTTAAGTCTCACAATTTGCTCGGTAGACTCACGATTTTGACCACAATACTCACTTTATAAAGCAACTATTGACACAATACAGACAGTTCATTCGTAAGGTGAAACAAAAGAAAATATAAAAAAAACGAAATACATTTTTATACTAATTGAATGTATAAATAAACAATGCAAGCATTTTTGTGTTTTATTTACTTCTAATTTACACTTTTGTAACGCTCACATTATTTTTACGCGCACCACAGAGTCGCGAGTACGAAAATCTCACGATTTCTGATTTCTGAAACTTAATTAACACGTATGGAAAAGTGCTGTATAAATTAAAGCGCCTCGTTTTGCCTAGATGCTTATCGATGCTACAATAGACATTTATAACCAGCAGGGCTCTCAGTAAGACATAGACCTTATGTGACTTCCTGGTCCAGCTACACTGCATCCTGCAATCAGATAAGGCGATAGACATTGCCATGTTCTGGTGTGATGTTTAACTCATTAACTGCCAGACGTGCAAAAATGTGTCCTCTCCAGTACCAGGTTTTTTTTTTTGTAATTGTCACTTGAATTTCAGGACCCACAGAATATTGAGTTTTAGGACTACATCAACTTTAAAAATAGCGTTAGAAACCTTAGACTTTCTGCTTTCATCAGAAAAAAGAGTTAATTCCTAAATTATATGGGTCTGGGGTGATATGAGCTTGAAATGAAGGTGGCTGTCCAAAATACAATGTAATACATACATATATATATATGTATGTATTATGTATATATATATATATATATATATATATATAGCGCATACATATAACGCTTTAACAACAGCTGGAGCTGGAACAAAGCGCTAACATGGAAAAAGGAAAATGCTTTCCCTTTGTGGAAAACAAAAAAACATTGCCAGAGGCCAAGGCCAGCGCTTTATCGGCACCCAAGCATGACAAAAACAAAACCCAAACAAATTTGGGAATTGCGCTCCCCGTCATATTTTCAATTCCCAAATAAATTTGCGAATGGCAGTGAATGAGTTAAAAACCTCTGCGGGGGTCGTTTGTATAGGATATTAAACATCGCATTGTCTTCCGGTTCAGTGTATTTTATACATGGGAACCATGGGAAAAAGGGGGAAAAGGCATTTTTGTTCATTTAACATGCATTCATGCAGTGTTCACATGACATAACATTATACCGTTTGCATTCATATATTTCTGAACTTATGTTTTTCTATACTAAGTGCAAGTTTTGCATGTGATGCATAACTTTTCCCTCCAACGTGGCTTCGTTACAATGAAAACAACCATAATAGCACACACTTATTCAACTTGCGCACATGCAGTGTACTGCAAGCTGCACAATGCCTACATTGTTTTGCAGCACAGCTTATCTGATCGCCCCGAGCCTTTTTCTCTAGCTGATCCTGTTTGCTATTGGCCTCATTAATGTTAAGACACACCGTGTTCAAAGGAATTGGAAGAACAACGTAAATGAATTGATGTAAACTGGCCAAGGTTGCACTTAAGTGCAGTTTTCTTTCATGTTGGTATCTTCATAGATTTGTGTGGGAAAGACTGCATGAACTCCACTTGCGGATGATGTAAAGTTGACGACTGTGAAGTGAGCACTTAGAGACTGCCTTCTAAGACATTATCATGCACCTTTGCGTGATGATATAAGGTTAATGTAACTGTAGCAACAATGGGGTGTACCGTTTTTGGCAAGTAAGCATTTACGGTATAATGCAAGATCATGGCTGTAACTGAACTACTGTACTTAGTGAATGTACATTATTTTACCAATAGGTAATTGGTAATCTGGCTAATTGTGTTATATTTTACCTTAAACCAATTGCATTTTTTTAACATTGTAAATAGGTTACCAATAAATAACATAAATATTGATCTCAACTGAAATTAAACATGTACACTTTCCAGTCATATCACCAAGCCCCAACTTGTACCACAATTTAGAGCCGCTTAAAGTTTGTCCAGCCCTACTTACTGGCATAATGTTGTCACCTGACGTTTTTTTCACCCTATGCTGTTATTGATCATTACTTGAACCTTGAGAAACTACAATGTCATTTTTTTTTCTCGCCGGTGGCAACATGCCCTCCCCCTGAGATGAATTTTGCTGCTTTATTAATTTTTCACAATCACAATATTCATCACAATTGCATGTTAAAACAAGTAGAGCACCACAGAGCATATTATTTGAGTTCCCCTTTAAGATGACAGCACTTGTATTTGTGCATGTTATGTTAAAATATTACCTCCACAATCCAAAAAGTTTGTGCAACTAATGTGGCTGTAGTCACATGCAATGCTCCCATACTTACAGTTTACAGTCGTGCAGACGACTTTGCAGTGACGCAGTGGTTTATTAACTATGTCGCCCTCACCAAACCAGGCTAAGCAAACCCGCGCAGTGACACGCTTGCTATTCAAACATATCCAAACAATAGCGACAATCACTTGGTGTGTTGAATCAATAGTGGGCTAAAGCTGAGGTGTGTGTATGTGTTGAGAGAACAGAGTGTTCTTGTGTCTAAGTTTGTAAATGCTTTACAACTTGGACACCGGTGGGGCCCCTTAAGCCCCAAAGGCTTATCATTACATTGAAGACCCTTACATGGATGCTTTCTAATTTTGAGCACCTTTCTGGGATTCCTCAGAGGCCAAAATGGAGGTGCGCTGTAGTCTAGTGGGAAATGTTGTATTTTAAGCATGATTCAAACTATAAACAGCACAGATTGCTCTTTTGATTGCAACATATTCCAGCAAAAGTGAGGTATGTCAACTCAGTGTTTGTAATTTTTTTCAACAACCCCGCCCACCACCCCACTTGCCTGCATCATGATGTAATCACTCACAGGAAGCACCTTATAAGGGGAGACGGGGCGGCAACACTCGAGATGTCAGAAGAAGTAACACTTAGGGAGCTTCATCATTGTGACTCATCCATCACCACTTAAAAAAATGTTACCTTTTTAGTTTGATTCCTTTATATGGCACACAGGAAGGAATTCCCCCTTTGTGGCATTCCTATACAAATGTACAACTACATTGTGGGAAGGGCGGAGCGTGGTTGGCTCATCAGTGTAAATGATTTCTTCACAATGGAGGTCAGAACATTGATTGCCCCAAACTGCCGAGGTTATTAAATTGCATGCATTTTCAGCCTATGGCCAAAGTCCATGCAGATACAAACACACGAGCAGGAGGCGAAGAAGGTGACGTCAATCATAAGAGCCTGTTGAGCAGCATAGGCTGATTGCCACTTATCTTGGCTTATTTGACATGTTCAAAAAAAATCTCAACCAAAAAGTGGGCTCAGCATTTATGCAAAGTAATCACTTCTTTTTCTTGACCCTATTTGAACGTTTAATAATTACAAAATGGCACGTCCCGGAAGGTCGATGTTAAATTGCACAATTTACAGTGGAGCTGTTATCACATCAATTTTAATTAAATACTCAGTCAATGTTTGAACAACTGGAAAAAAATAAGCTCACCTACGTGCAGTGAAACATTCAGTGATGTCCTTGCTATGAACTCTACACCATTTATCAACGTGCAGATGGAAAAGTATACCTGGAAAGTGGGTGCATTCGCAGTAAAAAAGTCGTATGCTTCATCACATTCAGATCCTTGATGATGCTATGCAATTTTTACCAAATAGATTTTTTTCCAGAAACTCGTTTAAACTCCAAAACATGTGATTTAAAGTTCTGTAAACTGTGGATTGGATTCACCTTTATTTGTCTCACAGTGGAGAAATTTACATTTTCACAGCATCAAAGTTATGGAAGGAAGAGGAAAAGAAAGGAAGAAGTAGAGAAACAAAATACAGGAGCTGCTGGAAAGGCAGCCACTCTTGCAGTGCCGTCTTGAAGTCAAAAGAACAAAAAGCAATCAAGGTGTCCTTTTCACCAGTGGACCAAGGACGTCATGGTGAAATGTGTCTGTCTGCTACAAGCTAAATGTTGAAAGCAAACACGAAGCTTCCTTTGGCATCCTTTCACGAAAACAGACTGTCTCACATCTGTCCCACGTAAATCCGCTTCAATTCCAAGCCGCGACAGTTCCACATACGCATCGGCGCTAGAAAGTTGCTCAGTAATAAAGTAAATCCTCAGTTCACCCATTAGCAGCTTTCATTCATGAATTAACAATGGTGTGAGTATACCATAAATTGAGCTCATATCTTGTCATCGCTTATACAGTAGTTATTCTATACAAGCATGAGCCGCAGGTGTGCACTTCAAGGCTGATGACACATCCCAGTACATTACAGCTCCATTGTGGTTTTGTCTCGATTCGAGAGAGCAATACAAACAGAATCCCAATACAACTCATCGTTGCATCATGCCTCCACATTTTATGCTGAGTGGTTTACAGTGTTACAAACTGGTTAGACCAAGCCAGTCCACCTTGTTGATGATGACAGGGTGTGTTTTGTCTCCAAGCCGAGGGAGTTAGTGGCGAGCACGTTTCATGAATCAAAGTCATTAGTAATCTCGCGTTGAAGATGAGTTGACGTCGTAATGGTTTGGGCGACATTAAAAGTGCATGGGAACAGAAGATTCCATTCGTCGTGATGCTAAAACCGCACACACCCCCCCCCCCCACGGTGTCTGACGTCTGGGGAGAAGCTGTGAAAATGACAGCTGCGGTGTGAAGGAGGACGTCATGCCGCTCTTCGATTCGCCAGCTGTTGTGTATGCGCACCGCTGGATTAAACACAGATGGAAACAGTCCAAATAAGCCTTCTTTCCGGCACATTTTTCCCACAGCTAATATTGAACAGAGCTGCGAACATCTTTGAGCAATTAGGCAATTCTGAACAGTCCTGAAAAGGACCGTGAACAGATGTACTGAGCGGCCTGTGTTTGAAACAGCCAAGCCAGGAGTTTCTGGCACCTAACCAATGACTATCCCAGGCTTCCGGTCCCCTTGATGTTGCTTACAAAGAAAAAAAAAGTTTACCTAAAACCAATCAATCTTCAAGTAAAAATCTAGCAAAGGGATCTCGATCTTCCACCCATTTCCCATGGGTGATGTTAAAATCGCACATCAGAGACCCGTGCCTCCTTTGAGGAACTGATAAAGATTTCAGATGTTCAGCAAGGAAATCAGCGGGGTTGCCATCACTAGGGTGCATGCGGGGGGCATTTGTGATACAGTTCCGTATAAACGCATCGCCACGGGATTAAGAAATGACTGCTCTCGCTCATGGCGAGTCTAGAGGGCAGTAAAAGGTCTAAAGATGGATGCTCTGCTCAGTCTTCTAGATACGTCTTGTTTCCACATTTTCTGGATGATGGACTTTGAATTATTTGGGACGCGCTATTTGCCATGTCAGAGGGCTTTTGGTTCCAGTCTATCAAGGGATGAAGGCCTCGGTAGAGGTGGCGGTAGGATGGTAAACCAGACTACCTGCTCCATGCGCATTAATTCCTCATCACAGAAACAATCGACATCACAAATTACGCATGTCATTTCACAGTGAGGTTTGGCGGCAATTTTCCATGCCCTACAAGAAAAGAAGCTGTGCAAATGCATACATTTAAGAAGAACAATCCGTTAGGGCAACCAAGCGCGAGTGGTAATGCGCAGCCCAAGCCTGAACTCCCTCATTGGAATTTGAGGGCTGTTACAGCCTTGAGGCGACGCACTAACCGCTATATACTTGACGAATCAGGAAACCACCAACCACTTGGAACAACAGCAAAATGTAGTGTTGTGGTACCTACAAATTTGAACACCCTGTGATTTGGAAACCCTCCAAACATTATCGAGAAGACAGAAAACTTGGTTTGTCTAGCATATGGAACTTCAATTGACATTTGTGAGCGTTTTGGCTCCTGTATAAGAGCCATTAGTTTGTGTTCATGTTTTTAAGATACTGTACGATGTACTGCCAAAAGCACATTGCTAGCGATGACATACACTTGAAGCGTTTGACAAGAGTGTGAAGTTGTCTCTTGCCTAATATGTTTCATATCAAAATGAAATTTTGGTACAGGAAAAAAATTAACTGTGCATACATGTAAGTGACAAACCACATCGTTGCATATCAAGATGATTAACGTTCCTTTCTGACTGACTGTTTCTGTTCATGGAGCAGGCTGGACAGACCCATATTGCAAACAATGAAAGATTTACAATGACCTCTACCTTGACGATGAGAACCAAAAAGAAAAACAAAAAAAGGCTTGAATTGAGTCAGTGTCTCCATTTTGTAAATCAAGCAAGTGTCAAGAGCACAGTGTCTAAGCATTTAGAAAGACTGTAATCATCACAGAGTGTCTGAATCACGACCTGTTTCTGTCCATGTTGACGTGGAACATCATTCTTTTACTATGTCGAACCACAGTTTTGTCTTTTGAATATCAGTTTTGTCTGTCCCCACTTGCGCCTCCTCCGGAGACGCTGTCGCCTACTCAGTGTTGTGGTCACTCGACAGGACGTCAATCAACCGCGCCAGACCAAACACTGCCAGGCCCAAAGCCTTTGGGAGGTGTGCAGTGAGCTAATGGAGCACAAAGTGGCTCTTTACTTCTTTGCCAAGTTCGTTGTGTACACAGACACGTATAAACACACTTGCAAAAAAAAGGTATGCCAAAATAAATCACGTGACCGTTTCTGAATTTGCACACAAAAACGGGATTTAACACACGTCCGCTGAGTCCCGAATCAAGGTACCGATTTCAAGGGTGCAGGAGTGAAGAAGAGAAGAGAATGTCTTTTTACACGTCTCCAAGAGATATCGCACTCACATACGGGTCACCTTGACCTCACACTGGCTTGGGTGAGGAACTGCCTTTAAATAGAGACTCACAGCGAGCGGTTTCGACATATTGTGATACATTGCTCCAGTTAAAAAGAGTCTTGTTAGTACTCTCTAACAAGACTCGCTCTCAAAAGAATGCACAGGAAGTAAAAGTAGCTAAACAGTCAGGTATTCTCATACAGTTTCAAGGAGAATAAACATAATGAACCGGAAGTGCCTGTCTGCCTCATAATTATCCCAGGGGGAATTAAAAAAGCAGCTTTGATACCCTGAAATTTGCTCAAAGGGATATACGATCACAAAGCCTTTGATTAAAACGTGTAATTTTCCATCAGCGCCAAGGTGTGATGTGGGTTTTACGTTTATAGGTGACAATAGCCAACCATTCAATTAACAATGAGCCACCCTGTCTACCTCTGCTCCTCTCTAATATCCATGTTCAAAAGACTAGATTGGATTCATTGACAGTCAGTTAATTCACGAAAACCTCAATCACAGTGAAATCGATTAATAGAGTAATAGTTTGGAGGTTGTCCAGTCTTGTAGGCTGAGGAGTTCATTTCAAGTTATTTGAAGACGATCTGAAATTTGTCTCATTGGCAATGTCTTTCTGAATGTGAGCAAATCCATAGATTTTTTTTCTTTGAAACTAAGATAAATTTTTGTAGCATTTGACCTCATTACGGTTCCGGGTATGCTGGACGCTATCCCAGCTGACATTGGACAATAGGCAGTGGACACTGAACTGATGGTGATTCTGCTGAAAACAAATCTACCATCTTCACGTCTGTCAGACTCACCTTGCACACCATATTTTCCGGTGTATAAGGCACACCCCCAATGAATGGTGTATTTTCAAACTGTTTCTATATATAAGACGCACCGCACTATATGGCGCACCTTCAATGAATGGTGTATTTTTTAACTTTTTCCATATGGAAGACGCACCAAAGTATAAGTCGCACCTTCAGTGAATTTAAATGATTAAAACTGTTTTCCATATATAAGGCACACCACATTATAAGGCGCTACAATAGAGGCTGAGGTTACGTTTTTTAATATCCCAACATGGACCGTGCAGTAAATGTAGTCGGTGGCTGCTGACAGTAGTTGCGAGACCTGTTGCGGCTCAATATCAATTCACATATAAGGAGCACCTGCGTATAAGGCGCAGGGTCAACTTTTGAAGAAAATGAAGGCTTTTTGGTGCGCCTTAAACACCGGAAAATACGATCATTGCTAAACAGTCATTCCAACACAACCAATGCAATGCGAGTAAAAGGCCAATGGTGTTTTTTTTCTGATTTGTGTGTTCAGGGAGCAAGCCTTCATCCAATCCAAAATCATTTTTATTCTGGGTCTGAAAGACATGACTTGATTTAAAATAAAGAAATAACTTAGATTTTTTTATTCCCTCTTCAATCAGGGTTAGAGTGCCTTAGATGCCTTTGAATTTTAACTGCGGCGATGTCAAATGTGATTGTTTATTGGACGCTATAATAGGGAAAGAAAATTACAATTGTACAACCATATTATCTGGAACCTGCCTTTAGAACGCCAACAAATCCACATAAAATACGACTTGGTCTTTTCCAAATGAAGAATTAACGTCAGCGCTGAACAAATTGCAGCCCTTGACTCGACACTCACCGTGGCTAACGGCAGCTCTGACAGCTTACGCACAGTATAGGAATTTATTTTCATGGTGACGAAAGATGCAAATAAATGGTATGGAACAGCTGGTCTGTTCCTCACACCTTGCAAACACCACACCCTGTCATCTACCGGCCTTTCGTGTTTGCACGGGCACGTGTCCATATAACGTAATGCTGATCTCTCATGTGACACAGCTGTAACTTGGCAAACACGGCGCCGTCGTATTGCGCCAAGCCAGTGTAGTATTGGTGTGATTAATGCATTTGGCCAAATGATGGTCGGCTTAGGAGGAGGAGGAATTTCCAAAGGAGCCAAACATACATCAGCTAAATTGGACGGGTGATTCACATGGAAAAAGGGAGTTGCGGAGGAGGCGTACCAGAGAGATTGAGAAGGATAGTTCCGGGTGTAGTCACAGAAGGGAAGCCACCCACTGTGACCACAAAAGCTTTGACTCATGCGCTTCAAATGGCACTTGGGCTTTTGGGACACAGACACTCTAGCGGGTCTGTTTTTGCAGGACATGTGTACCCAAAGCAGACTCACAAGTGTCACTCCTCGTGCCAGGGTGAGACAATGTGGAATTTTTTTACTTTTGAATAGATGAGCAGGGGCCAAGATATCGTTTTGTGATGCTACCGGAAGCCATTCATAAAAAAAAAAAAGATCTGAAGTGTTTTGATACACACTGTTGACAACTGGAACAGCGCGTCCTGTCGATGTTGCAAAACAGCCTCATTCCCATGAGGTGATTGTCGGGGGAAGACAAAAAAAAAAACAAGCAAACACTCACATTGAATGGAAAAACGCTTAAGGAGAGTCAACTGTGTTCACCTCCGTCGGCCACACACCTTAAATGTTGATGATTTAACCCTCATATTATGTTAAGGGGTCAATTTGACCTGTTTCCATTTTTGTGTTGACTAAAGCACTGCATACCTTTCCTTTTCTTCAAAATAGTTGTAAAATATCCCAATGGGATAAACATATATTGTCTCTCTTTTCAAGTACATAACATCTGAGAAACAATTGTTGCTGATGTCACCTATTATTTGTTTTGCGTGCATTTTTACATATGGGTAAAAATGACCCACAACATAATCAATGTGATTTTTTTTAACATAATATGAGAGTTCAAATGACAACCATACACACCGAATAAAACATCCTTATTTTATAAGACTTTATTCACATGACTTTTTTAATCGTGTATTGTTAGCAATTTGAGAGTTGAAATTCCATTTCTTTTTATGTCTGTGAAGGATTGGGTCTTTACATACAGTATTTCCTACACCATTGTACTGTATTGCAGTTTGGAGTTTGTAGAAATACGGTATGTTGCAAACTTGATCGTAATAATAGAGAATAGTAAAATTTATTAGATTTCATCCCGCTGATATTTGTTATTTTTTCTTATTTCTTATTATTACTGCATTTGCTAACTAGAGTCATTTTTTTCCTTCATCTCCGAGGTGGAAGAGGTCACGTCAGGTCTATTTCCATATGAGTGTGATAGCACTCATATCCACACTACTGACACCTCATGCCGTCAATGTTATGACATCTGGAAAAGGAGCTTCTTCCTAAGAGACATATTCCGCGTGGAAGCAACAGGAGGTAAGTGAAATATGCGATTCTCTCACAATCATTCAAGACAGGGTTACACTTATTCAAAAACGAAAAATAGACATGTTGTGGTATTACAAATGGTTTGCCAGTATGGCGTCCAAAGAGCACACGATTGTATAGAATGCACAGTAGCAAAAATGGTGATCATTACACTCAAGAGAGTGCACAACAAGTATGGGAACATAAAAGTGTCGTGTGTGCGTTTTAGCACCTCGCCTCCGTTTCCTGTTTTCATCTCACCATGTCCCCGGTCGCTTTGCATACACGCCTCCAGGCTGTGCAAAGCAAAGCTGATAACCCACACCCCCTCCCTCCCTGCCAACCCTTCCACCCCATGAAGATAAGAACTTGTGATTACAGCTGATAGAAAAGCAACCCTGCACTATTATAACCCAAACAAAATACATGTAGTGTGTGTGGGTGTGTGTGTGTGTGTGTGTAAATTGCTTCATAGCTTCCAGAGTGTTTCTTGATTGGACACATTGAAATCTAATCTGACACACAAAAGAGGCGAACAGTGACAAACACACACAGATGCACACACACAGTGCACATGCACGCTCTTTCCTGGAGAGAGAACTGAGCATAGCAGTGATTACTCAACAGATTGTGGGCGGAGCCATATTTCTCATCACTATTTTCAAGGAAGTGCAGGCAACTATTCGCAAGCTGCTGAGTGCACCAATTAGAAGCGTGACCATGAATGAATGAATGAATGAATGAACAAACAGCAGATGCTAGCATGTCCTTTTTTTGGCCATTGACTAGTGACCAGGGTTGACCCCACTTCTCACCCAAACTCAGTTGAGTAAAACTCTGGTTCACCCATAGAGTTTTAAAAATTATATTATAATCCTAAAAATAAAAAAATAAAAACATTTAATTTGACAAAAAAAAAACATTTCACATCGCTCAAATAAGTCAAATTAAATAAAATGAAGTACAAGATATTTGGAATATTGGCAGAATTTCCTAGTTGTTCACATTCCATCTCACTGTTCTGAGGTTCAGGAATCAAATGTGTGCTCTGGATTAGTTCCTCATGCTAGCACGGGTTTTCTGTGGGTTAATATATAGGTAACATCCGACTTACAACCGAGTTCCGTTCCGACCAAACGGTCGCAAGTCAAAATGGTCATAAGTCGAAATCCATATAAAAATGTTGAATAGAGACTCAGAGGCTAAATGACTCACAAACCCCCCCCCCCCTCTGGTGCCATCACGTGGTCGATTGCTGTGCGAGAGTGAGCTACTGGCTGGCTTGCCAAAATTGACGGACACGTTGCCGGCCTGATAGTGCGTTTCAGTGCCAGGCGTACAATTAAAATAATAAAAATATGGTCTGGAGATTGTGATCGTAAGTCGAGCTGTAAGTATGTGAAGTAATGTTGAGCCACAATAGGTCTCGCAACAACTGTCAGGCGCAACCGATTCCATTTCGCCTGTAAAAAAGTCTTATATTTGGAAAGGTTTTATGTATTTATATATTATATTTGGGAAACTTTTGTCATTCATTGAAGGTGCACCTTATAGTCCGGTGCGCCTTATATAAGGAAAAAAAATTATACACGTGTTTGGAGATATTAGCATGGTCATGGAAAAAAAACGATATTGTACTAGTACTAATGTGTTTTGAATGGTTGGACCAATTTTAAAGGAGCTAATATGAGCCATTTAAATTGGTCGGCCGATTAATCGGTCGGGCCCTACTTTAAAGTAAGAGCCTCCATAAATTGCCTCATCCTATGACAACCTCAATAAACCCTCCATCAAAGTTTTCTCACATGTTGTATTTAAGCAAAGTCAACCCTTTGTTTACAGTTTTCCCCAGTGTGGTTAGCATTTTGACAGCTTGTCAAACACCCACACATCTCTCACAAGGGCAGGAACGTGGTCAGAAACACGGGTGCAGACCATTGCTTCCCGAAAACTGCATTTGGTGAGGCCCACTGATTTAAGTCTAGTGTTTCATACAAAACCCACACGTTGTTTGTTGCACTCATTGCCGTGGAGACAGTGGCATCCCTCAACAGTTGACCTGAATAGATGCTGCGAGGGTGCCGTTAGAATGGCCTTGGCAGCACTCATACCAAGTTGATCAGACACAATGGAAGTGAAACAACCAAGTCTACATTTTCATTCAGTTTGGAGTTGTGAAGTACAGTGATACCTTGGCTTACGAACTTAATTGGTTCCCAGACAGAGTGTGTAAGGCGAAAAGTGTGTATCCCAAAAATTAATTTCCCATAGGAAACCATTAAAATGAGAATAATCTGTTCCCAGGTCCCCATAAAACATAATTTTCTACTTTCTAATTTTCTAAGCCTCAAGACTACACAAAATAGACCTTATTTTATGTATAATAAATGTGCTATGGTATTATAATTAAAGAAATAAACTGTACTATATAATAAAGTCATTTTATTTACCTTTGTGATGGTCGTTGATGGCTTGATGGAATGGAGTGGCCAGTTTAATGGGAATTAAACACTTGATGAGGAACATGACCTTCTTTCACCATCTTGAGGAATGATCCCTTATAGGAGCTTTCTCTGTGATAATTGTATCTAGTTCCTCATCAATTGTGTTCTGTTTAGCTGGGTTGATAGCTTTTTGCATCAAGTGTACAGATGGCTTGTGCGGGTTGTTTGTGGAGCCTGATTGACGGGATATTTTAACCTTGCAGTCTACACTGTCTACACTATCAAAGTTGAAACTCTCTCACTGTCGTCTGTCTGTCTCTTTAATGTTGTAATGTTTAAAGCCCCCACCCCTCACTGCTGCGTTCTTGACCAATCACGTGGCTTTCACCAAAGACAGGGGGTGGGGAATAGAGGACAAAAACAGTTGGCTGCCATTTTGTTGTGAGAGGAACGGGCTCGTTCGCGAACGACACATCACTCATTGAGGCAGCTCCGTATATGAAAAAAGTTTGTATGCCAAGGTAAAATTTTCATAAATGTAACGTTCGTAAACCTAAAAGTTCGTAAGCCAAGGGGTTCGTAAACCGAGGTATCACTGTACAAATAAAGCCTTGCCGCTCAACATTGCACATCATTACGGTGCCACGGTCCCGACTGGTAACTCCAAGCCACATTGTGAGTGTCTTTCTGGAATAACAGTGATGAAGAGAGTCCGAAATGCAGACTGCCAGGTTGCAATAGAAGTTGGGGGTTCAAAAGCCGTTTGTCTCTGGCCTCAACATCATGTTCCCTTCCTGCCTTGTCAGCTATTTGATGGACGGAGAGCTATATTACTGCCATCTGATTGCTTTACAATCTTCTGGCACCAGACCGTCTGCCTCAGGTAGATTCTGCACTTGTGTGTTTCAGCAGGTCACAAGTACTAAACACACACACACACACACACACACACACACACACACACACACACACACACACACACACACACACACACACACACACACACACACAAACACACAGGTTGTCACTCTATCACTCTTGCTATTCAGTACTTTGAGTGCAGTGTCTGCAATCACATGGGCCTATAAAACACTGGCCCCTTTCACGCTGCCAGTAAAATGTGTACATTTCCATCTTTTTACGTCATTCTTCTGTTGAGATGGCACAGTCACAGAGTGGAACAAAGAAATGGGCCATCGTTTTGTTTTTTGTTGTTTTTTTGCATGACTTAGAATAGAGAGGTGTATTTTTGCTCCACACAAGGTTCCACAAAATAAAATTATTTATTTACATAGTTTTAGCTTTGTCTTCACAAAGACCTCAAAAAAGCCAATCATTGGCATTTTCTGCATGTTCACATTTTCACACGCTTTCCGGTCATCAGATAATTGGATGTGTGGTGATGTCAGTGTGTCAAGTATAAAATGTGTCATTTGCGTGCATTGGTCATGGCTGGACAGTTGCGGAGCCCTTAGTTTTTGCTCTGATGCGCCAATTCTGTGGGAGTTGGAACCACTTTTACAATGCTTGCTCCTATAACAGCTTTTTTCTCCCAAATCTGATATGTAAAGGAGGCAGGGGACTGCCTGGCCTCCTTTTGATATCTTGCGGCTTATGATTTCCAGAGGACTTTTGACTTAGCTGTCAGTTGTCGTTGCTTGACTCTACTACTCTGGGATTATTCAAATGTCTGGCCAATAAGGGGCCAAATCGTACTTACTTCAGGATTTGTCTGAATACATGAAAAATAAGC
Source organism: Hippocampus bargibanti (assembly GCF_051943395.1). Classification (NCBI taxonomy): domain Eukaryota; kingdom Metazoa; phylum Chordata; class Actinopteri; order Syngnathiformes; family Syngnathidae; genus Hippocampus; species Hippocampus bargibanti. Next base: position 10,289,356 of record NC_142745.1, read on the forward strand.
TTGTTTTGAGTGACTGTGATGGTTGGTCTTGAAGCTTCGACTACTCTGATCGTGGCTACTTTTGAAATATTCATATTTAAAAGTGCAGCGCAAAGTGAAGCTTCATCTATGACATCAAAATATATCTTGCATAATAATCCACGGGCAGCAACTGTGAGATGATAAGGAAAACTTTATTGACAAAAAAGACTATAACATACTGTAGTATGCTTGTTGGAGAGCATTTTACAATGTCTCGTCCTACAACATGCTATCCTCCGATGAGACTGTCCAGACTGCAGAAGACAAAAACAGATGCAGGGCTCCTTTGAATTTCTGCATTCAGCATAATAGTGAACTGTAATTTGAATCATTGGCTTTTATTTATTTGTTGGCCAACATGTTGAAATATGTCAATATGAAAATGGCCAATACTGCAAAAAAAGCTTGGCACGGCATTTTCGAATAATACTGAATAATAAGATTGACATCATCGATTAATTGACTTCATAGCGACCTCAAAACAAATTGTAGTTTATTAAACACTAACATAAAACTGGAGCTGCTGTCGATTATCTTTGAATGAGTTTAAGTACGAAAATCTCTGGCCACTTGTAAAATCAAAGTGTAACACTGAATGGTTCTTGGAGACAAGCTTTTCAGACTATCGTGGGGCAATGCTGAATGTTTGTCACCAGTGACTGGTTGGACCTGATTGGTCACAAGTATCTTTATCCTTTCAGCAAAGCGCAGAGGGTGGGGCTTAGCTGTTACCTCTGACAAGTGTAGAAAATTGATTTACACATTTTTTTTAATGCATCTTTGCCTTAATGGAATGGGTCCACTTTTCTTGCTTTTTGGCTAATTCGTGCTCAATCAACATGAAGCCACTTCTATGTGCAGGATAAAGATAGATCTGTCAACATGGCACACCTAATCTTTAACATCTTTGATGCATGACTTGGATCCTCACTGCATGTAGTCAGTGAAGGAACGAAAAACAGGTCAGAATATTGTGCAACCGCTTGGCACTATACGATCATAGGTGTGCTTCATGAAGTGCAAGTGCTGAAACATGCGTTTAGGAGTGAGCATGCATGCACACAAGTGCAACAATTGGAGATTTATGGTACATGTTTTGGGCAGAAGCCTGATCACTGTAAATCGGAATAATTTTATTGCAATATTTCGATGTATGTATTTTTTATGAATGATATTTGGAATCTTATATGACTATTTTTAATTTGCACATGGTCAAAAAAACAATTCACACGTCTTTATAGCATAATAATAATAATACATTTAATTTATAAGCGCCTTTCAAAACTCTCAAAGACACTTTACAGTCACAGGATATTTTTTTTCTGCAGGTGAGCAGTGGCAGCCATCTGGGTTCTTTGTTGATTGGCTCAGAAAAAAAGTAACAACAATGACAATAACAACAACAACAATAATAATAATAATAATAAAATTACTACTACTATTAATAATAATAATAGTAAAATTACTACTACGACTACTACTCCTAATAATAATTATTATTATAATAATTATAATAGGGCGAGTGGTTAGCACACCGGCTTCACAGTGCAGAGGTCGCCGGTTCGCGTCCCGGTCTGGCCTCCCTGTGTGGAGTTTGCATGTTCTCCCCGGACCCGCGTGGGTTTTCTGCGGGTCCTCCGGTTTCCTCCCACACTCCAAAAACATGCATGGCAGGCAGATTGACCACTCCAAATTGTCCCTAGGCATGAGTGTGAGAGTGTCTGTTGTACGTCTTTGTGTGCCCTGCGATTGGCTGGCAACCAATTCAGGGTGTCCCCCGCCTCGTGCCCGAAGACAGCTGAGATAGGCTCCAGCAACCCCCGCGACCCTAATGAGGAATAAGCGGTACGGATAACGAGATGAGATGAGATAATTATAATAATTATAATAATAATGGTCCGCCAAAGGTGTTCTTACTGCCTCATACTGGCATTTATCAGATGGAAATTGGCAAGTATGTTACCTTACCCCTCAGACGGCTCTACGAAACAATTATACAGTACTTGCTGCTGAAAACTTCCACATCATCTGAAGTACTATACAGAAACAGGAAAGTCGGGATTGATGCAAGTACAAAGTGAACCTGCACTCACTCTGCCACTAAAAAGAAACATTATGATCCAAAAAAGTCATCTCCCACCTTCTAACCTGAGACATGAGCAACTATGTGCACCACCACCTGTGCATGTTTGCACTTAAACCCAACACAGACATGTGCCTATATGCACTGACGACTGCATGTGTCATATGTCCGTGGTTTACAAACACTGTATGTCTGCCGTTACCAGACACCGTGGCTATTCTGGCCCCCTCTTTCCAAGTGCCCACCCCTCAGCCCCCCACCCATCCGAGTGTCCGGTCTCCATGTGGAAGTCTGCAAGCCAAGGTCACCGGGTCACATTCCTCCAGCTCTTTGGCATTCTGCCGTAGGGTTCAAGTAGTGTGTGTGCGTGTGTGTGTGGATACTCATGTCGGGGTGTTTTGCACTGCTTACAGATAGAGGCGCACTCACACATGAAATACAGAGCCAAAAAGGGATGTGTTATACAACCGTGTGATTAACGTGGCTGTCTACACACGTACTTTCAGCAGCGCTGGGTGGCTGGGAGGTGAACACTGCTGACACGTTTGTATGTTTGAGGCTTGATGGTTGGGTCCTCCAGGATCATTTGCGGATCGTCATAGTCTCATATGACATATGGATGTGATAACCATTGAATACTAACCGAATGGTTTGCAAGCTTTTTTTTTCAATGCCTAAAGCAAACCCAATTCGGAATGTCTATTCTAATTTTGTTTACTGTCATAGTTGATGACTTTTTTATTTCTTAATTCATGAATCAATTGGGGGTTGTGTGGAGCGACTTTTACAAGATGGAAAAAGCAGCACGTGTTTTTATTTTTATTTTCGTGCGTGGTGTAGTCGAGATGGCTAATACAGCACACCACACAGTTGACCATAACTCTGCCAACAATTAAGTTGCCTTTACCAAACTTTCTGTTGTAGTACCAAGACTGACCTCTGAGAGGAAGTATGGCATGACATTGCACCTAAACTGCGGGGAAATGGCCTTTGTTAACAATTAGCATATCAAAAAAGTTTAATCCTAAACAGTGTAGTCCGAAAAAGAAATAAAATGTGATTTTTTTTTTCTCATTGTTAGCTTAAATGCTAACTGAGTTGCACTTCCATTTCAATTGAATGATGTTATATAGGCAACACGACTATGCTTCTCCCCTCTAATATCAGAAACAGCCCGAGCTTCAAGCTGCTTCCGGATTGGCTGTCAGTTACATTTTGCTTCTCAGCCCAAGTTGGTTTTAACGACACACATAATCATTTGTAAATGAACAGCTTTAAATAACTGCCAATCCGACCACTTTCTGAATAGATTGATTTTTCTGTATACAAAATCCCAAAGACCCAGACAATTGCAAGTTGCCTTCGCTTTCAATTGACCAAAACCATATTATCCTCCATTGTTTTGGGATGTAAACGAAATGGCTAGATTTTTCACAAAATTAAAATGTTAGCCACCAATCAACAATGCCCTCATTTCCATTAAAAGAACGACAAGTTTTGCAGAGGCTCTTTAGTTGCTTTATTCTCACAAACAGTAACAGAATGGGCATTCATTCTGGAGCTGCTGTGGGCCACAGCTTCCGCCAAGTCATCCAACACACTGACTGGCTGCCAAAGCCAACCTTCAAGCTGATATGGCACTTCTACCCTTTCATCAACAATGTTCCTTTTCATCCTTTGACTCTCTCTTCCTTTTTATTTCCATCTCAAAGACAACACATACACAATGATGATGAGGAAAATAAAGAGCAACTTATAGCTTCATACCATTGACAAGCATGTGGAGAAATGTGTGGCGTCACCACCGCTACGATATCATCCCACATTGTTGATATGCTAATTGCTAACAATGGGCATTGATGATGCCCAATGAATTATCATTATAATTATCCACTACTAAGATGCTGACTAGTTATTCCAGCAAACTTTGGGTTGACCCAACTCACAAATGTCCAACAAAAATCTCCACACAAATTATGTAAATTAATTGGACAAAGTATCCTAAAACAAGGCCCATGCGTGGGCCATGAATTTCCTGGAGTTCTATTCCCTGAAATTTTGAGGGTCTTGCCGGAAATACTGCCAGAGGCTGTAGCCCTCCCAACCCCCCCCCCCCCCCCCCCCCCTCACCCTCAGACTGGCTCGCAGAGTGTGAATAAGTCCACAGAGCAAACATGGCCGTGGCTTACAGGCGGACTGACTCAGCGCCACATTCCAGTGGAGTCACCCATCCACTTTATCCTCAGCACACCCACCCATCTGCACGCACAAACGCACACACAGTATATGCATCACCTCTTAAATCTTCTTCTCCCCATCGCAGTGTTCACTATCCAGGTGCGTTGCCGTTTTACCATCCAATGAAACGCAACGACTGCTTCCCATAATGTTATTTGTCACTCAGTCTTACTCCTGATGTGTCCAAAACCTGATTGCTAAGTGCACCTGACTCCTGTGACACTTGTTTATTGCTCCAAACAAAATATATATGGTTTGAATTGATTTTGTTCAACATGCAAGTGTCAACAGAAATATGAGAATGGTCAACAGGAGAGGAAGAGTTCAGAAAAACGGAGCGAGCAAGAGAGACCCCGTGTTCAATGTAAAATGCATGACAGTCAGTATAGCATATCAGAATCAGAATCATCTTTATTGCCAAGTACAGTAAAGTCTTGTTATATCGATATCGGATATATCGATAGTCCCGGTTATATCGATACTATTTCTATGCACGCACTGAGAAAATTACATGCAAACAGGGTCGGATATATCGATAGTCCCGGTTATATCGATATTTTTTCGGACTCCCTTGAATATCGATATAACGAGACTTTACTGTATGTAGAACACACAAGGAATTTGTTTCCGGTAGAACACGCTGCACTAGTATCATCACCAAAAATTGCAAAGAGGCACTATACTATATCCCCATGCAGCTGCTATTGCATGTCTGGATGCTGAGCTGCCGACCAGCAAGGGCCTTCATCTATTCTATTCACTCACAGACTGAGCCCCAAACCGGTCTGTCAAGGAAGAGCACAGTTGACACCATCCCAACATACATGGTAAAGTAACACACGTTAACTTCATCATTAGAAACATTGGTTATATCCCTCTCGCTATTGCATGATGACGTCACCCTGACCTGTTCCACTTGTCTTGACCCCAAGGCTCGTTTTTACAACGCAACTAAGTATGATTTTAACCCAATGAAGATTGGAATCAGTCACACAGGAAACGGATGCGGCACTCTACAAACAAAAGAGAAAGTGGATATTGCTTTTTTTTTCCCCAGAGCAAATTGATATCCTTATACAGGTCGCTTGAAGGTGAAGGCGCACCAAGCCCATGTCAAACAACTAGCTTCAATCAAATGTTGCGTCACCAAACTCGACTGGTAACTCTGCCAAACTAATTACTCATCGTTTGAATACAATGGACAAAATAGGCTGTATTAAATCACTTAACAAAACTCACTAGACTATAAAAGTGACATTAACAAACATCCTTTTGTCTGGTTTTGCTCTCGGGCTCCACCTGCAGTGGTGCCTTGGATTTAGTTTTACAGTGATTATAGAAGCCCATCCATCCATTTTCCAGAGCACTTTATTTCCATTAAGGTCGCAGGGGTACTGGACCCTATCTCATCTGTCTTCGGGCACTCGGAGGGGGACACCCTGAATCACTTGCCAGAAAGGTGAGAAATGTACTAATTGCTAAGTCATAAAAAAACCACCACCTCCATACCATAGGCCATAGTCCTATCTTCATTATAGAAGATGGAACTACGGTCCTTCCTCCACTAAGCTGCGAGCATTGAGAGGAGCCAAATTATGTGGCTCTGGCATCTGGGTACGACGCTTTCCTGGTAAGCTGTTTTGGTCATGTCACACTGGCAGGAAGCCCGAGGATGACCCAGGCTACACTTGAGAGACTATGACTCCCAGCAGGCCTGGGAATGCCTTGGGATTCATCCGAAAGAGCTGGACAAAGTGGCTGGTTTGTCACCCAAACCCAGAAAAGAGGATGGATGGATGGATGGATGGATGGATGGATGGATGGATGGATGGATGGATGGATGGATGGATGGATGGATGGATGGATGGATGGATGGATGGATGGATGGATGGATAAGAAACGAGAACTTGTCAGAAAAGCACGTTGATATTAACTTTGACTGAGAGTTTTAGTGTAGATTTACTGACAGTCTTGGCTAAACCACTAAGTCCTCTCAAATTAGTCATCTAGAGTCTAATTGAGAGTTACATTGCCTATGCAAAGTATATTAAACAAAACAGTTAAACCTGTCAATACAGGGATGCTTCGTGCATACTATATATCAAAAACCAAGGAACTGTCAGATATTTGTAAATTTATCAAGGCAAGGTTTTTTATTTTTCTTTCCGTATTCATGCCGATTTAATGGGTTCCTTATTGGTGGTCAAGATTTCAAAACATTTCAAGGAAATTGTGTGGTTTTCGCAAAATTCTGCAAACACCAATAAAAACATTTGGCGGAGCCAGTCAGTACAGACAAAAGACACCAGTGTCCTAAAATCCTGTCGTTTGCCAACATATTTTGTCCTTTAGTGTTAAGCACAACCACCCTGTTAGGTGCGTGTGATTAACCCTGCATGAGTCAAATCCAGATATTTTTCAATTGAAGCACGGGATCTTAACATCTCCCCTTCCTCATTTTTTTAGTTTCATAGCAATGACACAGCATGTATTTTGACACGCAAGCCTGTTGTAACCAAGAAATGTGCAAGCTATCATTAAACACACGAAAGACAGTTGGAGTGTTTGCAGAGAGGGGACCTGATTTACAACAGGGCTACCTAGGTCTGGTCCTCAAGAGCCCCTGTCTGGTTTATTTTAGATGACTCTCTCCTTTCAGAGAACTGATTAAAATGATCAGGACATCAACAAGCTCTGCAGAAACCTGATAATGCTCTTGATCATTTGAATTAGGTGTTTTGGAAGAGGGATATATCTAAAACAGTCTGGGTCGGGGCTGCCGAGTACCAGATTTGGGCACCCCTGGTTATCGAGGTGACAGATTTGGACCTGTCTTAGATATAAACACTCATTCCTCACGGGAGGTGATAGCAGAAGCAAGTACAGTTTGTGATTCTTATGGGTGAGGATAAGGCCGACTGATAATGGTCATATCAAGAACTATAGTAGAGAAACAGAGTTACAGGTGGGTCTTTGGATAAGATAAACAAAGTGTGGAGATTGAGAAAATGCTTCTCAAACGTGTCAATGTTTATGGACTCAAGGGTCTTCAGTTACAGTCCGACGCAAACAATTGTACACGGGCTGTCATATTGAGGGCTATTACCGATGTGTAATCGTGGTGATGACTGGTATTGTCGCCTGCCTAGAGTAATGCAATGTGGATTTTCCTGTAAGATCACCAGAGTGACGCAAAACCTCCGTCTCAACAGCACAAAATGAGTCATCTTTCTGAACAAATTATGAGACCCATGTTTGAGCTTATTACTTTCAGATGTGTGTGGTATTGGGTAACAGTTGTGAAGAAGAAATAAAAAGCTAAATCAACAGGAGCCCATTTCTCCATGTTTGAAGATTTTTATAGTCATGTGACAATGCTGTTCCATTGAGCAACACAGTGACTCGTACCAGCAGTCCCATAATGCAGCTGACCAGGGTTCAAAAGAGAAGGATCTTTGTTCTCTGGATATACTGTGCTATTTTTTGTTTACAAGCAGACATTGGCAGCAAATAGGCTGGCTATACATGTGGCATGTATGCTTGTTCAATGGCTTTGCTTAGAGGGGTGGCCTATAGGTACTATAAAGAGGATCATTTCCCACTCATTTGACTATTCATGATCACCATTCTTTATTTTGTCACATGCACATGTGACAGTCATTTACTTTCAACATTTCAACCTCCATGGATAGATAAAGCCAGATCTGGTGTCAGCACCCGAGGTAATCAAACTGACTAAGAATTAACTTCACATGCACACATATGGGGGGAAAAGGAGTACCATGAGAAAATCCATGCAGGCCTTGACAGAACATGCATATTGCACAGAGCAAGGCCCAAAGGTCAGACATCAAGAGTAGCCCATGCTTGCATACTTTTTCAAGTTGCTTAAACGGTCTGGAGCGTTTTCCCCTGCCCTTTTCTGAATCCGGTGTATGTAACGTCCTTATCGGTTTTCATGTGTATTCCAAATCTGAGCTGTGATTGGTCAGAAAAAGCTTGAACGGGCATTTGAAATGTAAAGGTCTTTTCACAATGCACTTAATACGGTGCAATGCACCGTTGAACAATCCATTCATTGTATAGGTGCTGCGCACAAGGTTCATCAAAGGAAAACGCACTGGAAATGAGGAATTTTAATTTCGGAAAACTGCTCGCTGTAACGACAGACACAAACAATAGGGGATGTTGTGTAAGTAACAACGGCAAAGAGATTTTGTACTGCAAACAATCTGCAGAAAAAGGATGAAACAATAACAAGCTTTGGAACACTGATAAATTGATACTGAGGAAAATTAGTACGTACCATCACGTTTTTTGGACTTTTATCAATAGAAATGGTAGCTTCAAATTGGAAAAAAAACGTAGCAGGGTTACACATGCTTCAGTTGTATCATTTCGTCATTCTAAACAAAGCCAGAGCTTTCCAACTTTTACGTAGAGATCAGCTTGTTTGGTAGCTCAGCAACCAGCGTCAAATATAGACACGCTTGCGCCAGGTTGCTTTCATCCTTGCGACTTCTTGCACACCGCCCTCCCTGCGAGCACCATGAAAACCAAGTGCAGTGTGAAAAACGGAAAAAAAACATGACACTCGACTCTCATTTCTTCCACCCTGACATGTTGAGATAAATTGTTGCGGCCTTACAGGCATTTTGCACGTCACATGAGGCGTTCGCACATATCATACATCAAATCTAATGATCTGATTGCGGGATTCAGTGTCAGTATTGTGGAAGTGCGCACAGTTGTGGTTATATTTCCATTTAGCCCATAGGTGTTAAAATCAGTTCCTGGAGGGCCGCTGTCCTGCATTTTTCCGAAGTCTCCTTGTTGTGACAAACCTGATTCAAGTGAACAGGTTCAATATCAGGGTTCCACACAGCTTGCAGATGATCTAATCATGCTTCCCTGTTTGGGGTTTTCATTTTCTTCATGGGCCTGCCCAAGTTCTCTCCGGGTCCTCGAGTTTCCTACCACATTCCAAAAACATGAATGTGAGTGAGGACGGTTGTTCGTCTCTGCGTGATTTGCGATTGGCTGGTAACTGGTTCAGGGTGTCCTGCGATTTTTGCCCAAACACAGCTGGGGTCAGCTCCAGCATGCCCCATGACCCTTGTGAGGATAAAGTGGTTCCGAAGATGGATGGATGGATGGATGGATGGATGGATGGATGGATGGATGGATGGATGGATGGATGGATGGATGTGTAAATCTGATCAGGGTAAATTGAATGGTAAAGGGATCGCTGGTTGTTTTTATTAACTCATTAACTATCAGATGATGTGCAAAAATATGTCCAATCTAGTGCGAGGGTTTTTGTCATTGTCACTTGAATTCCAGGACCCACAGAATATTGAGTTTTAGGACTACATAAACATTCAATACAGTGTTAGAACCCTTAGACTTTCTTATTTCATTAGACAAAAAAAGAGATAGTAATTATATGGAGATATATATTATAATTCGTAAATTATATGGGTCTGGAGCCATATGAGCCTGAAATGAGGGTGGCTGTCCAAAATCCAGAGCAATACATACACATTGGTTTAAATAGTGCTTTAAACACACTTAAAGCTGAAACAAAGTGCTAACATGGAAAAAAGGGAAATGCTGCCCCTTGTGGAAAAGAAAAAAAACATTGACAGAGGTCATGGCCAGCGCTTTATTGGCACCCAAACATGAAAAAAATAAAACCAGAACAAATCTGGGAATGGCGCGCTACGTAATATTTTCAATTCCCGAATAAATTCGTGAATGGCAGTGAATGAGTTAAATGAACCCAGACTATACAAGACAATGCACTTGGGCAGTCCAACAGACCAAATACAAAAAAACTACAATCAATCACCAGCTTTGACTCACTCACAGGACATGTACATGTACGTGTAAGCGTGTATTTATGTTGGCTTTGTGAGACACGAAGAGGACAGGAGACTGGAGACAGATTTGCCAAAGATGACTAGGCATGTGGGCTGCGACAGCTTCTAACCTGTGCTTAGGAGGACAGACGCCCCGAGGGCAGGACCGCAGCAGCTGGTATGTTTCTATAAACAAACGGGCCGCCCTCGTGTGATGTGCGCAGCAGATGCTGATTTCTGTCAGTCCACGGGAAGAAGCAATTATTGACTCATGCGTCTGATTTATAATGCACATCAAATCATCCGATTACCGGCAGGCTTGAAGTGTGACTCACGTATTTTACAGCCATGCAAGCAACAACAGAATAAATCAAAAAATATTCAAAAGAGAGGACATGGAAGGCATGCTGTGAGGACAACATTTAAGACATGAAATACAATCAATGACAACTCATTATTTCCGTCAACAAATATCATTTGGGGGGAACAAGGTATCATCACATTTGACTGCGCCACACTTCCCTTCCATCCTGACTGTTGTGGTTCTTACATAAGGTTTGACCTGGTAAAATTCCACCGTGCTCTCTCGCGCCGCTCTCCTCCATCGTCCAAGAGTTACCCTCTGTATTGACAACAATTTCTCACTGTTAAAATCCAGCCACCCACTCAGGGGATGTTTTGACAGCTGCTTACAACCGGGGGCCTGCCTCACACTTCAAATGAGACTTCGCCTTTAAGGGAGTCCCTTATCTGGATACACTATATGTCATTGTTTTTGGGACTTCTGTCTACTGCTCTGGAGCATCTCCAGAAAGCCTCTCTCGCAAGCCATTGTGAAACAGAAAACTACAGATTTAAATCGCCCTGTATGGACCGTGCACCTTACCGAACACACAAACCGTCTCATTGCATCACATTAACGTTTCAAAATCCAATTTTATTGATGCTGCACGGTGTTTAGTTTCATTTTACCATCCATGGGAAATGACTCATATGGGTAGCTGTGGCAGGTAATCATTGAAAATAAATAAAATACCACTGCTGGAAAGCAGACTAACTGTGAGATCACGCGTTAGTTGCCTGATGAGTCACAAAGCAGAGAAAAGTCAAAGTCAAAGTCAGTTTTATTGTCAAATATGCTAATATGCATGACATACAGCACAGATGAAATTACTGTCCTCTCGAATCCAGCATGCAAGGTACTTATAATTACTTAACAAACATAAACATGAAAACGCCAATTTGCCGGGAGAGGGCAGCCGCTGCGTGTTCACGCGCCGCCATCTTGGGGAAAAAAAAAAATGAAAAAATAACAAATATGACAACACAAAGACACAGAGTCATTGATAATGATCATTTCGCGTTTGAGGATGTAACGCAAAACCGGCACGTTCGGAGTTAAACGGGAAAGATAGAAAGCGAGGTCTGTACAGTGATACCTCAGCTTACAAACTTAATTGGTTCCCAAAAAGTGTGTGTAAGGCAAAAGGTTTGTCTGCCAAACATGTATTTCCCATAAGAAATCATTAAAAATGAGAATAATCCATTCTCAGGCCCCCATAAAACATAATTTTCTACTAAATAAGCCTTAAAAGTACACAAATATACCTTATTTTATGTATAATGAATGTGCTATAGTGTTGTAATTTAAGAAAGAAACTGTACAATATAATAAAGTTGTTTTATTTACCTTTGTGATGGTCGTTGATGTAGTTGCCTCTTGATGATATCCGAGTGAAGTTGCCGCGCTTTCTCGGCGATAATACCCTCACTCACAATGTCCCCTGCTAGCTGCTTTTCATTAATCCAAATCAACAGAAGTTTTTCCACCTCTTATTTTGCCTGAGACAGTTTCTTAGACAACATAGAAACACCCTTAGCCACACGTAGCAATGGTGGACTTAGCGTACTGGTAGTGGGATGCTAAGTCACACAAACACACACCTCGTTCGTGTTTTTCGATGCTCTCCATCTTCCACTCAACCGAAATGTTCGTGAGGTAAAGCGTTGGTAAACTGAGGTATCGCTGTATCTGCTCGAGCACTTATGATCACTTGAAATTCAAGTGCTGTGAGTTTATCATCAATAAAGGGGAACTGTTCGCCCCTTCCTGAATGATGTGTTCTGTCTGGAAAGGCTAAAAAAAAGTGTGTGTGGGGGGGAGGGGGGATTTAAGTAAGTAATATCACAGCTGTGCATTTTGTTTCTGTGTTAACGTTGCATCTCGTTATCCTTAGTCACCTTGCTATCGCAACAATCTGTGCCTCAATGGGTTGCTCGCTGAAAGGTGAGCGAGGACACCACATCTTAGTTCCAAACAGCAAGTTTGTACAGTTAATGCCTGTACTGTACCAATGTGTGCAGGTCAAACAAGTGTTGTGCAACACGAAATGAACAAATCCAAGGACAGACAAATCAATCACAGCAGTGGCGTGAAGGCTCAAGGATTTGTGTTGCCGAATCGATGAGCAGGCAACTCATCTGTTGTATCTTATTTTGTAATGGATGACATCCAGTTTCATCAAAGAATGACTCAAAACTCACTTGCACGTTGGCATGATTCTGACTTGATCTTGGTTTCACTCCTGGTGCTTTGTACTATTTCTGTGACTGCTTTATTTCCTGTATATGATAGCTGTCCACAGCTGTTGTTAAAGCGCTGTATTGACAGCTTTGAAAGGCGCTTGAAAATAAAATGTATTATTATTATTATTATTATATAAATCAATATGTTGTATTGTATTGTAATGACTGCAGTCCTACTTGCTGTTAGTCCTAATAGTCCTAAAAGCAATATTTATGTTTTATATTTTTAGTTATGCAATTGTTTTTATTTTTGGAGAGAGAGAGAGAGAGAGAAAGATTCAGGTATATTATTAGTTTTTTTTATCTATAAAAGCATTGTCAGATTCTGTTGCAAATTGCCTACCCAATGACATGAGTGTCCTACCGTAATTACATTTTTCAATTTCCCCACTGCACAAAGCCCATAGATACAATGCAATACAATACAATACACATTTATTTATATAGTGCAATAACAGCTGAAGCCGTAACTGTAACAAAGCGCTTAGCATGGACATCTATTACATAAAAGAAAATAAATAAAGCAGTAACAAAGAGAGTAGAAAATACAATATGATGACATCAATCAATTCCCATGTTAATTGTTTCCAATTTTAACTGAGAATGCTTTTCAAAGACGACCAGAAATCCCTGGCCTGTAGGTTATTGTGGGGCCTTGGAAAATGCAGGTAATGTTCAAGTAAGCTTCATTTGTCAATTTTGGAATTCAATATCTGTTAATAAGTCACCCAATCTTTAGAAATGTACTCCGTTTTTTTACCCAATTTCAACAATTGCATTCAGTTTTTTTTGTATCAGATCTTACTGAATCGTGCAGAATGTTATGGCTGTTGAGCATATATCATGTTGGCATCTGTGCACATGTGGATATGTGCACAAAGTTGCAACACGCTCACAAAAAGCACGCATGCACACACGCAGGCTAAAAGACACGAAGAAGAACAAGTTTTACAGCTGGAAGGGGGAGGAGAAGGGATGCTTTGTTTAACCCTTTGCAGATGGAAAGCAAGTGTTGGGACTGAGTCAGAAGAAGCAGTGTGAAACACCAGGCTCGACTGTAGCACCTTATAATGTGGTGTGCCTTATATTTGGAAAACAGTTCTATATTATATTTGGATTTTTTTTCATTCATTGAAGGTGTGCTTTGTAGTCTGGTGTGCCTTATATTTGGAAAACAGTTCTATATTATATTTGGATTTTTTTTCATTCATTGAAGGTGTGCTTTGTAGTCTGGTGCGCCTTATATATGGAAAAGGTTTGAAAATACACTATTCATTGGGAGATTGCCTTATACTCTTACTTATAAAAACCGGAAAATATGGTGATTTTATGAGAAGCATTGCTTAGTCACAAATAAAACGTAGACTGATGTCGTCACTGTTTGGCATTCATAACTTGACTTATTGCCATATGTATCCATCCATTATATCAGAGAAAAAAAAATCACTTGTTTGCAGTATTTGATTTTTAATATTCTATTTACTACCACCAACAAAAAAAAATCTACATTTAAGCCATGTGATGTACTCCTGGGTTGTATTTCTGTAAACAAATTCTTATTCAACAAAACAAAGTCAACAAAAGCCCTTAGTGTTGTTTTTGCTTGATGTATCATAAAAGCAAACAATAATAGCGTCCGAAACACAGTCCTCCATTTTGTTTTGTTTTTATTCGAGAAGATAAGTTTGTCAGATTTTTGGTTGAAAATATTTCGTTTGATTTAAGAGTTTAAAAACACAAAAGTCACAAATCATCATTTTGTTCTAATCCGTTACCTCCCCATGTGTGTTGTTGAATGGTCAAACGCAGTCAAAACTTTTAGCTCAAACAGATTGTGCTTTTACTACCTTGGATACTTCCAAGTGTCGGTTTGGTGCTTGGTGGGTGCATATCTTTGGTTAATGACATTAGTATGATTAATCCATCAAATGCTCACTGAACTCAAATCTCACAATGTTTCATGATGATTTAACTCCAAAATGTGTTAAACTTTTTGAAGCTGATTTTTCCTGAACAGTTTTGCTAAAATTCTCCCATGACACAACAACAGGTGCTTGTCATTTGGACTCTTCCTGCAGCGTTTTTCGGCAAAGAGCCGAACGCAGATTAGCATTCTGTGGCCGGAAGAAGCTGGGCTAACAGCCTTGACTGTGCACAGAGAGGCTGGCTAATAATTTGTCAGCGCCTGTGGCTGTCTGAGGCCGGCACGTCAACAACGGCCCCAGTGTTTCTCAAGATGGAGATTAGAGAGCGGGTCTGATCTGGCCAGCCACTAGGAGGGCAATGTGTATGTGTAGTTGGGGGGGGGGGGGGTAATAATGACAGGAAAGAGGGGTAAAAGGAAGCTAGAAAGAGAGACAGTTGTTATTCCGAATGTTTCTCATGAAAAGACACATTCTGGGAAGCCTGAAGGTAGATCCATGTTACCTTTTTTT
This sequence comes from Hippocampus bargibanti, assembly GCF_051943395.1. NCBI lineage: Eukaryota > Metazoa > Chordata > Actinopteri > Syngnathiformes > Syngnathidae > Hippocampus > Hippocampus bargibanti. The sequence goes on from NC_142745.1 coordinate 10,304,580, forward strand.
GCAATAAAACATCAATGTGGTCTCAATCTGAGATATGTTGTGCAATCATTCCACCTCTTTAGCAGGTTAACGCATGCAAGTGTATACAACCAGAGACCAGCAGAAAACATGTTTTTTTTTTTTTAAGATTCAAGATGATTATCTCTTATCAGATCGCCACACCGTGTACCTGCATGGCCACGCAGACACAGTTGCACTAACTTTTGGCCTGTATTTGCAGCACTATAAATGCCAGGCCTGCAGCATTTATTCATATATATATATATATATATATATATATATATATATATATATACAGTATCTTGCTTAATTATGTGTTTCTGATAGTTTTTTTAAGTAAAAAAAATCGAACAGCAAAGTGTGTGTGAATTCTGCAGGTAAAGCAGATTTAAGACACAAATCTGACCCCTAGTGGCAATCTGACACCTAGTGGCATTCTGATTAATGCATTTGTAGAATATGATTTAAGCGTTAATATTCACCTGTTTTTATTCATCTCAAAGCCATTTTGCCTCTTGCCGTCGCCTGAAATTGACATCACAGTGGAAAAGGGCTTACCTCATGACCTGTTTGTCATGCGACGGGCTGCAAGTTGTTTTCTGGTACTAAATTGTAAATTTCACCTTACTTTATAACAGATGCAGCTGACCTAGGTAAATCGCAGCACTTTTAGTTTAAAAGTAAAACCAAATTAAGTGAACTTTTAATTTGTCATTTATGTTGATATTTATGGGGGCGGGGGTACCTTAGAGAACATGATGGAGATACACATTAACAAACATGCTTAATGAAGTTAACATTGGATTTTTTTTTCTGTTTTTTGTTGTTGTTGTTGTTTTTACTGAATTTTGATGACAGTACTTTTCCTCGTACAGCACTCCCAATTAATATTGGCTCCAGTTGTCGGCCTCCTTGATTATTTAATTGGTATTTACCCTGAAAAAAATCAAACTATCAGAAATGTATTGTGAAAATGAAAAAAAAAAACTGTTGTTTACTTTTCATTTGTTTCTCTGACTCCATTATGAGTAGTATAAATTTTAGGTTTCCGTTTTTTGCCATCCATCCATTTCCGATACAATTTATGTCATTAATTTCAAGAGCAGAACATATTTGTATAGTATTATATAATTCTGTATTCTATCATTTTTATGTGTTTTTTTACATTCATAAAACACCATTTTTTAATGGATAGCAAAGAAACCTGGTCTAAAAGAGGACTCATTTTACCGCGAAGCTTAGTGTAGATAATTCGATAGACAAGCCAACCAGATACAATATTAGAATCCATCACAGAAGTACAGTGAATTAACATGATGCAAACAAAACGCAAATAGAACAAAAAAAGTTGATGAGCAATGAAAACTGCACAGAAATTAATGACTTGAGCCATTCGTGGTTTATAATGCAGTCGGAAAAAAGGACAGACAAGTCGCACCAAAGAAAATCATTGAATTGCATCACCGGATTTACGTCAAGATAGCAAAATGAGATAGCAAGGAGAATACGTGTACGTCTTTGTATATCTCTGAATAATCCCTTCCCGAAGCTGATACAGCTTCAAAGGAGCCGAAAAGGTACATGATTAAAAATCATGAGGGTTGTTTGGAAACACTGCAAATCGCATGTCAAAAGTGTGCAGGTGAAGACATGTAGCATTTTTATTTCGTATTTTTCTTTTGGGGGGGGTGATAAAATGAAATCAACAAAGCAAAATAAACACTGCGACGATGAAGAGCACATGGGGTGATAAAAAAATAATAAATCGAGGACGCATATGGTGAATAAAAAAGTATCCTATGTCTTGTGTATATTGTAGTATAATTATATGTAAATTTACAGGGAGGAAATGTATCCCTTTTGCTTGTAAGGGTGAACATTACATGCAAACATTCATGCAAAGCAAGACAATAAACGAAAGCCAAAACAAAATAAATTAAAGAATACAATCCAAATACATTTGCATTATTTCACTGCCCTGATTTGAATTGCTGTTACTGTTTTTTCGACAGGATTCTCATTTCAATGATTGGCTATGTTGCGTAGCACGTGTATAATTTAAAACAAGTTCTTGTTCTCATCTCTCAAGAGGGAAGGGAATAAAACAACAAACCACAAACAAATGTTAGGAAAATGTGGTGGACAATTGAGAACTGCCTGTATGAACAAAAGAAACAGTCGTTTTATGATGCCCTGGGCCTATTCACACAATTATTGGGAAAGCTTGCAGAGGCAATGCCACATGATATATTTTAACAAGAAATGGATCCAGTAAATTGATCGCTCAATCGTTAGCAATTGTGTGGTTTGTGTGGAATCGATGAGTCTGAAACAAACAACATAATAGTTGTTTTTCATAGAGCATAAACAATAAATGCATCTGAGCATTGTTATATTATCAGTCTACATGTATTGCTGCACAGCTTATGGACAAATAGCCATTGTTTAAAATGTTAACACAATGCGACTCTGATGCTATTTGTTAGCTCACGTAAAAGGCGTTGCATTTGTGTTAGCATGAAGCTAGCTGATCTTCTAAAGTCAAATTGATGTCATTGTTTAGCTCATTCGCTGCCAGACGTGTCCACTCCAGTGCCAGGGTTTTGGTCATAGTCTCTTGACCTCCAGGACCCACAGAATATTGAGTTTTAAGGCTACATCAACATTCAATACAGCGTTAGAAACTTTAGACTCTGTTCTTTCATCAGAAAAAAAGAGTTAATTCTTATAGAACAACCGATGTCACTTTTTTGTTTTTTTTAACTGACATCAGAAAAACGTTTTATAGCATCTAAAATACCCAAAACACGCAGTATGATATTTTTTGTCAAATGCAAAACACCAATAAAAATGACTTAAAGTGTCCAAAATCTGCAAAACATTGAGCTGCGAATTGGGCATTTTCATAAAGTCCCGCCCCCAGTTCGTGACGTCACGCCAAGATGTCTTGCATTGCTAGTGAATCAAAACAATGGCTTCAGATTCGGCGAAGATGCTTTCTTGTTACACATCCAGTTATGAATATGATTCAAATGGTTTTGAAGAAGAAAGCATACATGTTTGCAATCAATTAAAGAATTATATGTGCCATTTTGAGGCAACATTGGGGCAACAATGGATCATCAGAAAAGAGACACAAAATGGCGACCTCCAGTGGCCACCTCCGCTTCCACAGGCTGATAAATTCCTTATATGGAGCTTGGATGCCCTCTTCTGGCGGCTTTTGGGTGCAACACGGTTCTCAGACCAAACATGTACAACAAAATACATTGACGTGATGGAAGGACGCTACAATGCGTCTTTTTTACGGTCAGGGGGTGGTCCTTTCATGACGTCACGTACGGACTCGTCACCAACTCAAAAACAAGACTTACTCAATATTCAGAGCGAGTCTTAAAACGTAAAATATAGCTATATGCGGCGGAACCTTATTAAAATACGCTCAGTAGAAGTCATTTGAAGCCATTTTACAAATTATGGACACAACTTGTCCGGAGACGTCGGTTGTCCTTTAAGTTATATGGGTCTGAGTTAGATGAGCTTGAAATGAGGGCAACTGTCCAAAATAAAATGTAATACATACATATTGGTTTATAAAGGGCTTTCACAACAGCTGAAGCTGGAACAAAGCACTAACATGGAAAAAATCTGATCCTTGTGGAAAAGAAAAAAACATTGCCAGAGGCCATGGCCAGTGCTTTATCGGCACCCAAGCATGAAAAAAACAAAACCCAAACACATTTAGGAATGGCACTCGACGTCATATTTTCAATTCCCGAGTTTGCTTTAGGAGTAGAACCAGCAACCTATTTACTTTCCCAGACGACCACTTTCCAGGCTCACCTAGTACCTGTTAAAAAGGACGGCACCTCATCTTACAGATGAATTTGCATGGCAGAGGCTTGCATGGTACACCTGCACAAGTACTGAGTTCATCCACCCAGCCTCATTCGATATTGCTAATAAGAAACATGGCTGTATTTTTGAATCTGCTGGTGTTGCTCAGCATCTTGAGGCTGACGTGTTGCATGACTTCACCTGCGTGGTTTCAGAATATTTCCACGAGCCTGTTCAATTTATCTGGAGATGTTATGCTGGGCGGACTCTTTTCCATCAACCAGCTAACCAGTAACCTCAGCCAAAGGACCGAGCCGAACGACATCAGATGTGAAAGGTATTCAGCGAGCTGAAACATCCATCTTCTTACGATACCATTTAGGATAGCTTGAGGACATATTGTGCCATTTATTTATTTATTTATTTATTTATTATCTGTGTGTTTTTTGTTTATGTGTTGATTTATTTGTGTGTTTATTTATTTGTTTGTTTATTGGTTCATTGTTCACTCATCCATTTATTTATTTATTTATTTATTTATTTGTGTATATGTGTAAGCTCTCAGTCGTACAGGAGTGGTCCATCGATGACAATGTTTCTGCAGCCGTCATATTTATTTGTTTGTTTGTTTACATTATTTTTCCATTTAGATCTCTGGCAGAAATTCAGTCTAAAATCCTAATTATCGTGTTTGGGGCGGGGGGGGGGGGGGGGGGGGGGGGGGGGATTAACTGTTTTTAAATGAAATTGTTGGGAGTGAATAGTATAGACGTCGAAGGGAAAAAAACATTCTCAAGGATCACTTTATTTTTGCATATATTGACCTATTACTAATACTCATCGTGCCAGTCGCATGGCAACCTTGCTTTTTTTCTACTTGTTCCTTTCCTTTCATAATTTTGCTTCTGTGAAATATAGATTTCTCCGCTGTGGGACTAATAAAGGCTAATCTAATCTAATTTTATGTCATCTAAAACTAACATGTGAAATTGTGTTGGAAAAGTAACAACATCTGGTAGACAAATACAGTAAAGTCTCGTTATATCGATATCGGATATATCGATAGTCCCGGTTATATCGATACTATTTCTATGCACGCACGGAGAAAATTACATGCAAACAGGGTCGGATATATCGATAGTCCCGGTTATATCGATATTTTTTCGGACTCCCTTGAATATCGATATAACGAGACTTTACTGTATATAGGTCATTGTTATAAATTAAAAGTGGGATCAAAAATGGTGTTTTCATTGGTTTTATATTTTGTATAATGTATATTTCAAGACATGGCTCTCAAAGCAGGACAGGTTTTTTTCTTTTAGTTGTTTTTTTTTAGGGGGGGGGGGGGAAATTCAGCAATTTGGTGTTGGGGGTAAATATTGAAAGGACTTTACAGTTATAGATTATAAAAAGGCTTTTTTTAATTTGCCTCCCTCCCAGTTTGAATGAACTCGAACTGGGACTTGCAGTGGTGATGAAATACACGGTGGACGAAGTCAACGCTAACCAAGCGCTGCTCCCGGGAATCACGTTGGGTTATGAAATCCATGACACGTGCAAGCAGACCGCCGTTGTTGTAAGGCCCACGATCTCTTTCCTGACTTCAAAAAATAGTGGCGAGCTGTCTGTGGAGTGCAACTACACCGACTACGAGACCAGCGTGGTAGCAGTGATTGGGCCATTCAACTCTGAAATGGTGTCAGTCATTGGAAAGGTTCTCGGATTCTTTCTGATGCCGCAGGTTTGGTTCTTCATATACATTCTTTTTGAACTGTGTTGAAATAGCTCAATATGATGCAGTGCAGTAAATTTACAAACACGGGAATAAAGATGCCCAGAATTTGTGTCTGTGCTCCCCAAAATAAAATCACATCAACAATTTTCCACAAGTAGGCATCTTAATGGCTCCTTCAAACCAAAATGGTAGCCTTCCTTTCGAGACTATTGTGTGAGTCAACTCATGAGCAACGTTATGACCACATTATATGAGCAACGTGATGACCAAATTATATGCTGCTAAGGCCTTCTGCACTCTAACCGACATGGCATCAAGTACAGTAGTTGAACTGTAGCTGCGTTGCTATTATTTGCGCTGTGAAAGCTTAGATGAATTCCAAACATCACATATTCTATCTAGAGATGCACTTGAAATCTTACATATACTTAATCATTGTTGTAAAAGTCTCTATCCATCCATCCATCCATCCATCTATCCATCAATCCATCCATCTATCTATCTATCTATCTATCTATCTATCTATCTATCTATCTATCTATCTATCTATCTATCTATCTATCTATCTATCTATCTATCTATCTATCTATCTATCTATCTATCTATCTATCTATCTATCTATCTATCGTGTAGCCAAACTCCAAATCACAATTGGACATACAATGCACCTTCTAAAAAACAATAATAATAAATAAAAAAAAAAAAAATCAACCTACATTTTCTGACTATCCCAAAAAAATAATAAAATAAAATAAACTTACATGTCCTTTGTCACCACAAAAAACAATAATAATAATAATAATAATACTGTTTTATATATATATACAGTATATATGTTTTATTGACAGAGCTTGTTTATATCTGGAAATCTAGATATCTGTATTTGTTGTGAAAGATTATGTGACATAATATGCCAGTTTTTTTGCCGTTACACCCAGACAGTATTAATTTTCAATTCTCATTTTCCATCGTGACAAAACTAGTGACCAATGGTGGCGCATTCATGAAAACTACAGTACCTGCCAAATTATGAAAATGTGCACAACTATTTAATTAGAATCAGAAAACTTTTAATCGTCTCACAAAGGGAAACTTTGCAGTCCACAGCAGCAATTTAAGCAAGCTTAGCGAACTGATATATTTTCACTTTTCAACAAAAGTAGGATCATGCTTACAATTACAGTAAAGTCTCATGATATCGATATTCTCGGGAGTCGGAAAAAATATCGATATAACCGGACTATCGATATATCCGATCCTGCGGCATGTAAATTGTCTCCTTGCGTACATAGAAATAGTATCGTAATAAGGAGTACTATCGATATAACCGATATCGATATAACGAGACTTTACTGTACTCCCAAGTGTAAATTTTGTGTTAAAATTTGACTAGTTAAAAGTCCTTAAAATTGGGATTTATTATTTGAAAAATAATACTGACAAAAAAACGAGCCAATTTAAGAAGCTAATGTACTAATTTAGTTTTTACAATATTTGGACATGAACCCATTGATTTCTTTTATTTACATATACTGTATTGTGATATAGACTACCAATTGATTTACATTAAAAGTGCCATCATATGACTGTTTCAATTTCAGATCAGTTTTGGCGCCACCAGCGACAAATTCAGCGACAAGCGAGTCTACCCTTCCTTCTTCCGCACGGTACCCAGTGACACATGGCAGGTTACCGCCATTGTGCTTCTGCTGAAGGAGTTTGCATGGAACTGGGTGGCGGTAGTGGGCAGCGATGAAGAGTACGGCCAACAAGGCGCACAAGAGTTCGCCAAAAAAGCCGGAACCACTTCGACATGCGTGGCCTACCAGGGCATGATTCCAGTCTACACTGACCCTGTGAAAGTGGTCAAAAATATTGTCGACAACATCCAAGCTACCAATGTCAAAGTGGTGTTGGTCTTTTCTCTTCCAGATCCAGCTGAGATCTTCTTTAAAGAGGCAAGTTTTGATTATGTAAAGCATACAGGCACGTGATAAATTACCCATTCCTTTTCAAATTCAGTTTTCTTCTCCTTGTGGATGAATGAGTCTCAATGGTTGTGGATCAGTGACTGCAGTGGATGCTAGTGTTATTCTGCCACCCACTGGACAGAGATATTCTTTCGCATTACTACACTTCTGTCCTGGTGGGGGGGGGGGGGGGGGGGGCAGATACACAACTGCAGGTAAAACTTTGAGACCACAACTTTGACAAAATTTTATCATTTTGTTTTCTTAAGAACATATTTCATACCTTACTTTATATCCCTTCCCTTTTATGTCAAAATAAAGGGTTTTTTTCTTCATAAAAACAATGGTTTGATGGCAGTTGACATATTTGGGGGGTTCTTGATGACCAAAGGAAATTAATATAAGGGCATTTGCATTATTCACTCATTCACTGCCAGACAATGGACAAATATGTGTCCACTCCAGTGCCAGGGTTTTTGTCATTTTCATTCAAATTCCAGGACCCGCAGAATATGGAATTTTAGGATTACAGCAATATTCAAGAAAGCATTAGAAACATTAGATTATCTTCTTTCATCAGATCAGAAAAAAATTGTTAATTCCTAAGTCGTATGGGTCTGGAGTTATCTGAGCTTGAAATGGGGGCGGCTGTACAAAAGGCAAATGCTTCCCCCTCGTGGGAGGGAAAAACAATGCAGGTATGTGCTTTATCGGCCGCAAGAAGAACCAAAACCAGAACAAATTCGGTAATGGCGCTCAACGTCTTGCTTTTTAATGACTTATTTGCAGGCACTTTAAACATATGTCATGATTATTTGAATTGCCTTTTTTCGCACAACTATTCATCGTATGAACTGACATATGAGAGGGTTACATTTTGTAGCCATCATTCACAGGTTATCAAGAGGAAAATAAAGGGCGTGTGGATAGCCAGCGCAAGTTGGGTCGTTCACAATCGCCTAACATCCATCCCCGGTATGGACACCATCGGTACCATCATCGGATTGACCTACAAAACGCAAACCCTGGACCTACTACCAGCATACACAGAGGCACTTTTTACAAAACTGAGCAAAGAGAGGAATACATCCTCTGATGCACCGAAGCTCAATGATCCCTGTCCGGAATGTTGGAATTTATCCCCTGCAAACATGAGCTTAGTCACGAACGCTGCAGTGCAGAGAGCGTCTTTTAGTGTGTATGCCGCCATCTATAGTGTTGCACAGTCATTGCACAACATGTTGGGATGCAACTCCACTACCTGCAAATGGGATCCCCAGACCAGAATTCTTCCTTGGAAGGTGAACCAGAGGCCATTTTGGTTTTGCTACTATCAAATTACTCCACTTAAAAAACTCATTCATGATTTGTATTCATTGTTTTCCTTTCTTTTGCAGTTGCTCCGAGTGTTACAGAACACGTCTTTTGATATTAACGGAAAGCATTTAGTCTTTGACAGTAGCGGAAATCCCAACATGGGTTATGGCGTCATCGAGTGGATCTGGACTGATTCACATTTGGATTTCAGAATCGTTGGAAGCTTTGATGAAGATCTGTCCATCAACAAGTCTCTTATTAAATGGTACACTGAAAATTCACAGGTAATGCAAAATAAACACGTGGGGCACATAGAGAGGATACAATGTCAAACATCAACCCATACATTAAACTTGACCCCATACATTTGCGCCGAACGTAGAAATCTGAGTGGTTTTTAAAAAATGATCATGGCTTAGTTATCAGGTGATGGGCGATATTATGTCAATGTCATGTTGCATCAATTCAAATTCAAAATATCTCGCTTCCAAGCACATCTTTGGAACCAAAGAAATGACGATAGATTACTTAATTGTTTCATTTCAGAGATCCAAATATTTGTGTACAATTTTTTTTAAGTACATTTCTCATACAATGCTCACACACATACAAAACTGCAATGCCATCACATTTGCAGGTCCCAGAGTCCACCTGCTCAGCAGCATGTGGAATGGGCCAAGTCCGCAGAGTCAAAGGCTTTCATTCGTGCTGTTTTGATTGCATTGATTGTCTGCCAGGCACTTATCAGGCCAATAAAGGTAATATTTTTGCCTCTCAAATAATTCTTTGAAGCCATTAAGCTAAAATATAACTCGACTCATTCTCTTAATGGGGATCAATGATTGCCACTTCATCAATCTAAGATAGAACAAAACCTGCTTCTCCCCATGTTTTTTTCTGAAACCAGGTTGGATATTTTGACACATAAATTACAATACTTAACTCATTTATATATCTAAATATATCTAAATGCATTTCTTATATCTAAATGCATTTTTATATCTAAATGCATTTCTTGATTCTGCACTATGTACAGTCTTGTTTATAGAACGGTTTTTGCACATCTACATTTGCACAGTATACAGTTGACATTTTTATTTTGTTATGCTTAGAATATCTTGTTTTCTATCCTTTCACTCCCACCCCAACCCCATCCCTCTTCAATTGCTGCTGTGGACTGCAAATTTCCCCATTGCGGGACGAATAAAGGTATAAAGGTATTCTGATTTACTGCCATGCATGTGCAAAAATGTGTCCACTCCAGTGACAGGGTTTTTGTCATTGTCACTTGAATTCCAGGACCCACGGAATATTGAGTTTGAGGACTACATCAACATTCCATACAGCATTAGAAACCTTAAACTCTCTTCTTTCATCAGAAAAAAAAGAGTTAATTCCTAAATTATATGGGTTTATATAAGTTTGAAATGAGGGCAGCTGTCCTAAATACAATGCAATACATACATATTGGTTTATATAGTGCTTTAACAATAGCTAAAGCTGGAATAAAGCGCTCAAATGGAAAAAAAGGAAATGCTGCCCTTTGTGGAAAAGAAAAAAACATTGCAAGAGGCCATGGTGAGTGCTTTATCGGCAACCAAGCATGAAAAAACAAAACCCGAACAAATTGGCGAATGGCTCTCTACGTCATATTTTAAATTCCCGAATAAATTTGTGAATGGCACTCAATGAGTTAAGTACAGTTTAAATTATGTTTGAATGAATATCGCAATTATTTGCTTGGATCATATTCGTCGATACTGCAATGCAAACAGACAACGTGACTTAAGGGTTAAGGTCATTTTTTCTCATTCTTTCCGTGTTATTAATAAATTCAATGAACACTATAGTCTGCTTGTCTACATTTGAGGAAAAGAAAGCATGTTGACATGTCAAGGAATTTTTTTCCGGTGCAACTTTATATCTGAAGGTTTCCTTTTTATGCTTTCCAATATCTAGAAGACATCCAATGTACTCAATGCCCAAGAGGCCAATGGTCACAGATTCTTAGCACAAACTGCAGTGAACCTACTTTTGACGTCTTGTCCTGGGACAAACCTGCCGCACTTCATCTGGCACTGGGCGGGGCACTGCTGTTGCTGTGTCAGGTCGGCGTGGCTATCGTGCTACTGCGGCACTGGCGGACTCCCATGGTCTCCGCCTCTGGCGGACCTTTGGCTTTTGTGGTGCTTTTCAGCCTGATTGGAGCTTGTCTCAGCCTGGCGCTTTTTTTGGGGCAGCCAGGTGACGCGCTGTGTCACCTTCAGCTGCCCCTCATCTCCATTTTCCAAACCATTGCCCTCTCTGTTATCGCAGCCATTTCACTACAGGTGATGTAAAAAATGACATTAAGTTACATTGTACAGTGGAACTTGCAATAATGAACACACCCATCATCAAAAAATACACATTTACTGCACTGGAACTAAAAAAAAAAATACGATTTTTGCTTGTTTCCAAACGCAGATATTCATAATAGCAGAGTTCCGCGAAAAGGCTGCCCCTCACCTACAGACACTTCGAGGTCCTGCTTGCTGGCTGTTTTTGATCATCTGCTGTGTGGTGCAGGCCGGTTTCTGTGGGTGGTTCATCCAAGAAGGACCTTCACTGTCGGAGCATGTGGCCCATATGGAAATAAATTTCCTGAGTGCTTTCTTGTCATGTCCAGTGATACCGATGGTCGGATTGGCCTTGATGCAAGGCCTCAACGTTTTAATGGCCCTTATGTCCTTCATGTGCACCTTCATGGCAACAAAACCTCCACATCAATACTACCTTGCCCGGGACATCACCTTTTCAACTCTAATCTACTGCATGATTTGGGTGACATTTATTCCCATCTATATGGGTATGAATGAAAGGAACAGGTATACTGTTCTGATTTCCTTCAATATGGTCAGCAACTTTGGGCTCGTTGCAGCCTACTATTTCCCAAAATGTCACCTATTGTTGAGGAAGCAGGAGCTCAATACCTTGGAGTATTTCTGCACATTTTTGGAGGGTGCAATGCCAGCGAATGAGGACCCACAGCCTCAGGAAGCCCACTAACAACATTGTATTGCTAATTTGTGATGACATCTATTTGTATATGGCAAATTGCATTCGGTAAACTGTTGGTCAATATTGATGTAACCCATTGTATACACTTTGTCAATGTGTGAAATATATGACTGACAACATCATACACACAGCGAGATATTTTATTCACCACACGTGGGATAAAACAAACGGGTTGTTCTTTGATTTTCCTTGTTCACACCTTAACGAAAACCCGTACTGTATAGATTTAACAATTTCATGGAGGCTACAAGTTTTGTCCATGCCACGAATAAGCATTGCTGTTCGGCTGGATCTGGCACAAATAAATCCTCATTTAGTATCGTTGGTAATGTGAATATTTGTAACTTGTATTTGTATTATACACAAGTCAAACTACATATTGACAGTGCAACCACAACAAGACAAATAAGGATAATTGTAGAGCTAAAAAGCTCACCCACCAAAATGTTGCTCGCGCAGTGCATGCCGGGAAATGAAGTTTCACGCAACTTAGCGACAGTTACTACCAACTCAAGTTACCGCTCTCCTCTTGGAAAGTTCTACCGAGGATATTCACCGTATAATCGCTTTGTCACGGGTAAGATTACTTTTATTCGAGTGTCGATCGAACATACTTACAGTTACCGTAATTTTAAGCGAGTATTTTAGTAGTACAGTTTGTAGTTGCCCACACGAATTTATTATTACCTGGGTAAAATAAACGTCATACTGATATCGCCATTAACACCTGGTAAATTCAAATATGCAGACGAAAACAATACGCCGACATCACTGGTTTTTTTTTCCAGAATGAGTAAACGTTTTCAACTATTTTTGTCCTGTAGAGTGCTGTGTGAACATGTCCAGCGGGAAAGCAACCAGAAGTGCCCGCTCAGACAGTAGTGATGTAGACGCTGATGGTACAGGTAATACAGTGCAGAGCTAAAATATGTCTTTAAAATAATCCTAAGGTCACACCGATATATACCCTGAAATCCAATTCAAGAGTTGTTAAAAGGAAAGCCATTTGTTATTTTCCAAATGTAGATTTTTATCCAACTATTGTAATAAATCTCTCTGAATAGTGCAGCAGTACTGTACATAAAAAGGCGACTGTTGGTGTTTGTGTGTTCCACATGACAAGATCCATTTTGAATATGTGTGCAGAAGCTTGTGTGTTTTTTCAGCAGAATTAGAGAAATCTAAACTGCTGAGACAGTATCGGATCTTGGATGCAGCCAGGCAAGCCTACGGCATTCAGGCCCGGCAGCAAATTCACAAACAACAGTAAGAAGAAAATTTGTGGGTTTTTTTCTTCTTTTTTCATGCATGACTCTGTGTTTGTGTTGAAAGACAGGAGATAGAGAAGCTGACTGCCGAGCAGGAGGACCTTCGGCATAAGCTTGGTGCTTATAAGAGCTTGACCCGTCAAAAGAAGGACAAAAGGGATGCAGAGAGCTTTCAAGTGCTGCTGGAGCAGAGTGACTGCCTGGAGGGGGAGCTGGAGAAAGAAAAGCAACATCAAAAAGAGCTGGAAAAAGAGGTGAATGACAGTTGAGTGTCTGGTGTGCGTACTCACCTGTTAAAGGTGATTAAACAATCAAATGAAAATTTCCCAAACTGCCCGTGTAAACACAATTTTTACCAAATGTACGACAAATCTACATCATACACACAAAATAAAATAACTACAAATTAAATACACACAGTGAAACAACTATGAAACAATTTCACGTTGAGCTAAAAGCTAATCAAAGTGTGATTAATGTTGAGAAGCAGCAGATTTGTGTATAGGGTATTTGTATGTTACAATATGTGTCCGCATACTGATTGACAAAATGTAAATTGTCTGTTTCCCTTAAAGGATAGCCGACGTCTCCGGACAAGTTGTGTCCATAATATGTAAAATGGCTTCAAATGAGTTCTACTGAGCGTATTTTAATAAGATTCCACCGCATATAGCTATATTTTACGTTTTAAGGCTCATGCTGAATATTCAGGAAGTCTTGTTTTTGAGTTGGTGACGAGTCCGTACGTGACGTCACGAAAGGACCGCCCCCTGACCGAAAAAAGACACATTGTAGCAGTCCTTCCATCACGTCAATGTATTTTGCTGTACATGTTTGGTCTGACAACCGTGTTGCACCCAAAAGCCGCCAGAAGAGGGCATCCAAGCTCCATATAAGGAATTTATCAGCCTGTGGAAGCGGAGGTGGCCACTGGAGGTCGCCATTTTGTGCCTCTTTTTTTGGGTGAGAGATTTTCCCCCAATGTTGCCTTAAAATGACACGGAAGGACTTCTTTAATCGATTGCAAACATGTATGCTTTCCTCTTCAGAACTATTTGAATCATATTCATAACTGGATGTGTAACAAGAAAGCATATTCTCCGAATCTGAAGCCATTGTTTTGATTCTTCAGCAATGCAAGACGTCTTGGCGTGACGTCACGAACTGGGGGCGGGACTTTCTGAAAATGCCCAATTCGCAGCTCAATTTTTTGCAGATTTTGGACACTTTAAGTCATTTTTATTGGTGTTTTGCATTTGAATAAAAATATTATACTGCGTGTTTTGGGTATTTTAGATGCTATAAAACGTTTTTCTGATGTCAGTTAAAAAACAAAAAGTGACGTCGGTTGTCCTTTAAGTGAGATTGTGTTCTGTGTGTCATTTGGTCAGATTTCAAACATGGAGTTTAAGCTGAAGGAGCAGAGGAAAGGGAATGCCAACACAAGTGACATCCAAAGGTCTGCCCAAAGGCGGAATCAGGAGGCCATATGCACAATGGAGAACAAACTTCAAGGAGTAAATATCAAATCTCATCTTTAGCTGTGTGTCTCTACATAATAGCATAAAAATACCAACTCAAATGTGTCTCATTAGGCCTTAACCCGATTCAATGAGCAGCTGACCAAGAACAGCCTCCTCCGGGAGGAGCTGCAGACTCTTAATATTGAGCGTGTTCGTTTCCAGCGGCTACAAGACAGGCTGGTCCAGGTGAGCATCTCTGCATATTTTCTAAGCCCCACAGCATCCTAGCAACATCTTCCCTAACTACAGTAAAGTCTCGTTATATCGATATTCAAGGGAGTCCGAAAAAATATCGATATAACCGGGACTATCGATATATCCGACCCTGTTTGCATGTAATTTTCTCCGTGCGTGCATAGAAATAGTATCGATATAACCGGGACTATCGATATATCCGATATCGATATATCGAGACTTTACTGTATAAGTTATTTTTGGTTGCTTGCCGCAGGAGCTCCAGGATGTCAGGAAGAAGACTGGTCAAGCAATTAATCTGTCGACCGCAGCCCACGATGCAAGGTACAAGGTTTAAAAGGCAACCGACGTCACAATTTTTGTTTTTTAACTGACATCAGAAAAACGTTTTATAGCATCTAAAATACCCAAAACACGCAGTATGATATTTTTAGTCAAATGCAAAACACCAATAAAAATGACTTAAAGTGTCCAAAATCTGCAAAAAATTGAGCTGCGAATCGGGCATTTTCAGAAAGTCCCGCCCCCAGTTCGTGACGTCACGCCAAGACGTTTTGCATTGCTGGAGAATAAAAACAATGGCTTCAGATTCGGATAATATGCTTTCTTGTTATATATCCAGTTATGAATATGATTCGAATAGTTCTGAAGAGGAAAGCATACATGTTTGCCATCGATTAAAGAAGTCCTTCCGTGTCATTTTGAGGCATCTGGACTGCAATGTAACGTCCCACAAAAGAGGCAGAAAAATGACGACCAGCTCCTGTGAGGAATGAATCAGCCCGTTTCCACATGCTGAAACATTCCTTGCATGGAGCTTGGACTCCCTCTGCTGGCGGCTTTTGGATGTAACACAAGGGTTTAAAAAAACAGTACAGCAAAATACATTGATGTGATGGAAAGACGCTACAATGCGTCTTTTTTACGGTCAGGAGGCGGTCCTTTTCTGACGTCACGTGAGGACGCGTAGCCAACTCAAAAACAAGACTTCCTGATGGTTCAGCGCGAGTCTTAAAACGTAAAATATAGCTATATGCAGTGGAATCTTATTAAAATACGCCCAGTAGAAGTCATTTGAAGCCATATTACAAATTATGGACACAACTTGTCCGGAGACGTCAGTTGTCCTTTAAGACAAACTACAAATGTTGTTCAATCAAAAGTACGAATTGCATCAGGATCAGAAAGCCCTTAATAGTCCCAGAATTAGCAATCTAATGCCACAAAATTGAATTGAATTCATGTGTAAAGTTTCAAAAATAATAATCATGATTTAATTAAATGGTTTTTATTCCATTGCAGTTACGTATGTGGTCTGAGCTTTATTTTGATTTTCTTTTAATCCAATCGTGTCAATGAATTCATCATTAAAATTCAAGAGAAAAAAAACAGATTTTGCATTTTTCCTGTGAGAAGGGAAAACAGGCATTGCATTATGTACATAAATTACAAATGTAGACTGTTCCACTTAAACAATCGATATTGCTATTTGTCTAAGGAGTGCCAAACATGCATATTTCATCAGACATGTACTGCACAAGTTAACTGTCTGTTTTACTCAATCTATCTGTGTGACATGTTTAGTCTTTGTCGTTGGCTAGACAAGTGAGAAAGCGCAATGGAGTCAATAAAGTATATTTCCATTGCCAGCATGTGGCAGTGTGGTGCTCCATTGGCCCAATGGTAGAAGAAGCGCAGTGTTATGTGCGAACCGTCACACTGAAAAAAAAAAGGTTTGCCGCATTTACTCAATGTTATTGAATATCTAATTTAAAAAACACATCTGCATCCACGTGATTAGATTTTCTTGTTAGTGTTTGACAGAGAAAAATTGATTATACATTTAATAACACAGCAATTATTTTAAACGAAAAGATAGCCTCGGTGGTTCAGGGCATGACGACAGAGCCGCCATCTTTAACCGGGATCCCTCCATTTACTTGTACGTAATGTATTGTGCGGCAATAAATTACCGGTACCGGTAATTATAACGCCCCGAAGTATATTCCAATTCTGTCACCAATATATTTGTTAGAAGAACTGGACTATCATACTAAAGACATGATGTGGAATTCAGTGAAACGTAACTGAAATATTTTATTAAAACAAATATTTCAATTAAAGCGGAAGTCAACCAATAAATTCTATGCAGACTATCTAATATAAACACCCAATTATGATTAATATTGTGTTTGTCAACACAATACATTGTGAATCAGAAACCTGTGTTTACCCGAGTGGAGGAGTAGATGATATTGGGAAAAAATGGCATCTCCTTTCAGGGTAGCATTGAAATATATTGTATTGTGGGTTTATATTTTTATATTCATAACAAACACACAATGTGTAATAATCATGGTTGTATTTTGTGTATTTAGAGTGGAAGCTCAGTCCAAGTTGGCAATAATGCGAGAGAAAGCAGAGAAGGACCTTGCCCAGTACAACACAGAGATGAAGGAGCTGGAGAGGATTATTTCACATGAGACTGGCCTCAGAGACTTTATCACCACAAAATACAATGAGAAAATGGGCCAGGATGGGACAGCACAAGGTCAGAGATATACTGTATTCGAAACGGTGCTGTGAAAATTTGCCCATGACTCTCCCTCATTGTGTCTTCCTTCTAATATTTGTTGTTTCATCAACCAGTCTCAAGTTTGAAGGAGCAGGGAAATAAAGATTTGAGTGAGGGTTCGTCAGACGACATGGAGGCGTTTTTTCAGAGAATTCAGTCTGTGACAGGAGAGGCTGATCCAGAATTGCTTGTCAGCAGTTTTATCCAAGGTATATCCAATGTCAGCTTCTGCTATACTGTTGTTGAGAGCCAAATGTGATCAGGGCACATTTGTAGCACTCACTAGAGCAAGGAACCCTATTTGACTTCTTTGACATGAGCCAAAATGGGTCCCAGATGTGGCAGGCAGTTGAATCATCTAAGTTCTTCCGGCCAATCAACAAAGGCATGGGCACAATGTCAATGTTCTTATTGAATTCAAGCATAATTATATATAAGCCCTGCGACCCTTGTGAAGATCAGCAGATCAGAACATAGGTGGATGGATATACAGTATATATCAGAAAGAAACAAAATGAATGGTATTTGTTGTAATTTAGTTTATTTTTTTTCCTCAGTTGTCTGAAATAGCTACTCTATCTTTTGGAATGATATACAATAATTTTCTCACACAAAGTTTTTTATTTATTTTTATTTTTTTAGAAGACATATTTTAGTAACGTTTGTAATATTTCAACTTAAAATGTTGCATGTGTTTTCTTTCAAAAGCTGGTTCAAATATTGAAAATATGAATCATCTTCTTCTTTTCCTATCGGCTTTTCCCTTCAAGGGGTCGCCACAGCAAATCAGTGTCCTCCATCTTTAGAGGTTTGATCTGCATGTTTGTTTTGGCCAAGCTTTTACTTCCTGACACAACCCTCTGTATTTATCCGGGCTTGGGACCGGCACAAGAAGATATATATGCCCCTTTGTGGCTACAGAACATACATTACAGTAATTCAATGAAAGTTATGAGTAGAATGTTTTGGGGTTAACATTTTTTTTAAGAAAATGGTTACTATTACAACAAATCTTGTGAATTTTTAACAATGCTCAACTTATTTTCTTTTCTATAATGTAAGAATGCATTAGTTTCCTGGGGTTCAAATGTTTGATTTATTCTTCATGGTGAACTGTAGTGTAGAACTGCACTGCATTATATTAAGGGCTGTTTCTATTATATTGGTGACTTTTTAAATATTGATACAGCTTGTTTTTGCATATTTTACCGGCTATTTTGTTGTTTTTTTTAATAGCTGAAGACCGTAACTTTGCACTTTTCAACTTTGTAAATGACCAAAGCAACGAAGCTGAGATTGTGAGGGATGAAATCAACCAGGTGAGTTGTGTCTCAAAGCATGGCCACACCATCACACCGTATGCGTGTTACTCTACATTTTTCAAAATGTTTCTAATTCAGATCCAGAGAGAGATTGAGGAATTTCAAATGAGAGGTTTGCAACAGGAACAAGACCACCACGCTTTACTGAGGGACATCGATGCACGGCAGAAATATATCGAGTTACAAACTGAGGACTTTGAAAACCGTGCCACCATCTTAAGCAAAGTCCTGGAAGAGGTTAAAACAGGTCTGGGGTGCCCTGTAGATATCATCACACAAATACAACAATGAACTAAACTGTATACCCAATAATATGACCAGTGAATATGTGCTTATGTCAAACAGAGTAGGAAAGAATCTTGTTCAATTTTCACAGGAGTGAACTGTATTGTCTCTAAAGTGGAGTGTGACATGGAGGACTCCATCAGTAACACCAATATTATGCCCTACTTGGGTTTGGTGGAGCAGAAGACCAACCAGCTTCTCACCATACAGGCTTTCCTCGATAGCAAGGTAATGCTCATGGCTGAAAGTGTGAAATTAATATGTGTGAACCCAGTGGCAGTGACTGTCATATGTTCGATTTCTTTTTTTTTTATAAAATCACCACTCTGTTCACGTGCCAAGCATAATTTTCGTTTTAATCACAATTACAGGAAAATGGCAAAGACGACCACCCCTCCAATCACAATCTGCCCAGATTTCTTTTTGGCCAAGAAGACAATATTACCATTCAATCTTCAGTCCAGAGGTTTAGTTTTTTTTTCCATTAAGATAATTTAATATTTGTGCACGTACAGGCTCTATGCTGACGGATGTGTTTTCTGACCTCCCTAGTGTGGATTGTGACCCGAGCGACTTGCTTGTCACCGATGAGGACGAGCGGCCGCTCTCCCAGGAGGAACTCCGCAGAAGAATATTGGAACGGGTGAGTCAGTTTGTTTTTATTTTTTACAGTCTGTTACATAAGAAACGGTTATATTGTGTGTGATGGTCTTCATTTTCCTTCCAGGTTCTGCAAAGAGAAAATTCAGGTGTGAAGTTGCCAGCAAAAATCCTCAAACCAAGCCCCCGTATTCAAGAAGAAACAGTGACAGGACAGATCTGAGTGGTAGATTCCTATTCCTGGTCTAAAAAGAGGTCATTTTAAATGTAGCTTGTACACCAGGAGTGTCTGGTGATTGAATTTTTGTCTATTTTTTGTGCTTTTTTCATTCATTCTAATCTTCCTTGCAATTTTGCAAAATTTTATTTTGAGCTTTAGAGATGCGCTGCAGTGACCATCTTTACTTTTTAATGTGTAAACAGCCATCTGGCTTTGAACCCGAATTGTCATGGTTTCACTCTGTGATATTGGCTGCTATGCCCCAACACAAAGGTTGGGGGCAGCAAAAAGCTTTTAGCATTCTAATTGACACACTGAGATTTAGATTTTGTTCCGCTTTGTTATTGGAAGATAAACACTTTACAGCCTCAACAGTCTGTGTTTTAGACTAAAAGAATTAACAACACATCTGTTTTGACTTTGCTGAAGGGAGCTTAGACGTTTGAAAACGCTGCAGATATTGTGTATCTGCAGCGTTTATAATAATGCAATCGCCTCAAAATACACTAGATGTACTATTTTGCCTTTCGTGTCGCTGAATTTTAGCAGGTTTGAAAACAAGTTTTTTTCTTGATTATAGTCAAGCTGCTGCACCACCCCTGAAGTTCCAGCTTGCCTCAATTTGAAAAACCATCCCAAGAATAATCTTATATAGTTTATTCAATAACTATAGTGAATATTTTTTTTCTGCTTCGTGGCATACATGGGAGTCAATACATTGTTGATGTCGAACCTCAATATGAGAAATCTCTCTTCGGGTCTTTGAAATGTCATCTTATCCAAACAGCAGCTTCCTGAAAAACTCAAAGCAGTGTTTTATTTCTGGATGCTATATTTGTACGGCCGGCATTGCGAAACAATTCACAAAGCATGTTTCTATATTTGGGATTCAAAGGTCACGTACAGTTTTAAAGTATTTGGACAATGGCAATTGGAAAGAGGGGGGGTGGGCAATCAAAATGTGATTGAAGTGTCAACTCTCAGATTTAATCATCACTTCTGATGCTTGGATTAAAAATGTGTTGAGAACTGAGTGCGGATATTTAAGAGTAAAACTCACAAAGTTGGTTGTGAAAGACCTTCACACCATCTTCCAACAATAGAAAAAAATACACATTTATTATTTCACTATGAAGGCACTCCCATTGAAAACAGTAAAATGTGAAATATTATGCCAACTTTTGAATTGGGAGAAGAAATTGAAAGCCATAACTCCAAACTTTGATGTTTTAGCTCCAGGATTGTATTAGTTTGGATCAAAATTGGATATAGAATGCAATATTTGTCATCACAGTGTGTTGATTTTGTTTAGTGTGTCCAATGTTGGCTGCATTTACAAACATTAATCTTGATCTTTCTTTTTCTGGTATTATATATAGCTTCAATGTTTTTAAAACGTTGACATGATTGTTAGAGAAAATGCAAGTCAAGTTTTAAACATCAAACTGTGAGACAAAAAATACGTTATTTGATAGCATGAAGCTAAAGGGACTCAAGTATGGTTATGTGGCTGTTTTTAATACACAATGCATTCTTCTTTTTGATTCAGGCTTTGTTCCATGATTAACGTCAACTGGGATTGGAAGTAAACATCCAGAATACCCTTTTTGGGAGAACTGTCAAACGTCTGCTTGTGGTGAAATGAGGTGAGCTCACTGCCACCATTCAGTTCTCGTACAGTATCTTAAATTGTCATTTGCAAGTCAAAACAAAGTATGGGAAGAATGCCAGCTGGCATCTTGAAAAACTCATAAATTGGCTCAGTCTTTATCAGGATTTTTAATTGGTACCGTTTTGAAGTCCAATGAAGGCAATATCACCGAAATGCTGCATCGAATACTTCAAACAAGAGAGCGCACATAAATGGGTCAATCTGATGTAATCGACTGGAGCTGGTGTTGCTTTAAAGATTTTTTGGGGGGGAGCGGATATGGAACTATTATTCCTACCATTAGGTTGAATGGTGAAGCGATGGCTTGGTGGGCTTATTTAAAATAAACCCACTTGCAACTCTCGGCTTAAATAGATTACATCAGATAAAAGGGGGGGGGGGGCGCCGTGGAAACAGCCAGCAGAGAAACGTGATGGAGTAGAGGCTGGCGTCTTTGAAATTCTACTCTCGCCGCCAACCCCTCCTCCGCTTCGTCCTTGCCTGCACACGGCCCTGCATCTCCATAGAAACCCTCCCTTGTTAATCGCAACACCAGTCTCATTTCCTGCTCATGACAAAGAGCTCTCAATGTACTCACCTCCTCCTCCTTCAGCAAGGTCTACCAATAGCGAGAGGAGTGAAATCTCCACCCCAGGTTCTTAGCACTCCCCTCGGCGGTAACTTTAACCTTTCCTTTTGCTCAACAACTTCCTATTTTCACACCTTGATTGGCTTGATTGGCTGGATTCTTTACTTTTCTACTATGGAACCACACCAGTCACCTGAAGTGTTGTTTGTTGGAGGAGGCGCTAGAGTGAGCGCCCTTGCATGAACTCTATGCGACATTTGCGCAGTGTCTTGTTAGGGGAGTGGAGAAGACCTTGGTGCCCTACTATCTTTGCTCATAAAAAAAAGTTCCCGCTCTGTCTCCCTCGTACTGTTTGTTTTTTTGGGAATATTGCCAGGTAGTTTCCTCCGCCTGCACCCAAAGCCCTTCCCTCCCCATGACGTATGTCTAACACAGACCCCCCCCTCCCCACCCCTTTGCAGCCATTGCTACTGCCACTGCCGCCACCAGCACTCCCACCCTCCCTTCCACCCTCTCACCCACATCTCAGGGGTGTTGCTAGGCAACCACACACCATGAGCACATTTCCCAGCCAATCAGATTGTGAAACATTTTCAAACGCTCCCCCCTCCCCTTCCTAAATCAAGTCAATCTTTATGTATGCAAATATCATATTCTGTATCTCCTTCCTAGAAATTATTCTTTCACATTTGCCAAAATTTGACCGCTGGATGGCAGCACGGCGGGAATCTGCTGATGTATTTCTTTTCTTCCCACTGTTGCTAAGCAATCCCGACTGTCATGTTTTTACCTGTGAAACATTTGGAGATCGTTGCGGATATCCCGGGCACCATTTTGCCTTTGTGCGAACATGATAGCGGCGTGTACGGATTCGCATGTATAACTGAAGTTTCAGCAAAAAACGTGCCCCCCTTGTAGCGTCATATTTGGCTTGGGTTTGCCTTGTTTGTATCAAGCTGCAGACAGGAAATATGCACTTGAGTTATTAGGCTTGCAGCTCCCCTTGTCTGCTGACAGAGGAGCTTTCTGGTAACTTCCAGCATTTCTGAATTCACATTGTTATTGTTGTTGTTTATTTTCACTTCCAAAATCCCCCACATCCACCCCCTTGTCTCTCTCTCCCCTTTGTACGACTCCCTCTACGTCGCCGCTTTGGTTGCTGTGCAGATGGCTCTTTGTTGGGAGTTGCACAATGGAGCTAAGGTCAGCTCGCCTCATGCTACGAGAGCACACGCTAAAGTTCTCCTCTCCAGCTGCCTCTTGTCTTTTGTTTGAAGTTTTTCGGGGCATTTTTTTGTCCAGCACAGCCAAGGCACACTTGCTCTTGTTGAGGTATTGCATGAGATGAATGCTAGAACCTCTTGTAGCAGAAAAAAGTTCTCATCAAGGTAGCCCACTGGGACTACACAAGTAGCCCATAAGTTTGCTCTCAACATAGCTGATAGGATATGAATAATATAAAAGTGGTTATTTGAACCATTGTTTGTCATGAGTATCAGAAATCGTAAACAGGATTGGCAAAGCATTCCAAACAAACAATTGTTCATGGTAGCCATGAACAATTGTTTGTTACGAATGGTAGTTGAAGTAGTCGAACCTCTTCAGTTATTCAACGTAGGGCAAGATACTCCAGATTCTCAACAGCCTCCACAAAGCCCAATGGTTTAAAAAAGCACTCAACGTTGGTTCTTACATTTGAAAGGAAATGATTACGATCCCATGTTTTGTGTCAGCGTGAAGTCGTTCCAACGTGGTTGGACAAGTGTGAAAGGCCATGATATCTGGGGGCAGGTAAAAGCCGCAAGGCGGGAAAAATCGCACAAACGGGAGGAGACTAGGGAGGAGGAGCGGCTTCTTGCCACGCTTTGAAAATGACTGGAAATTTCCACTTACACGCAGACGTGAGAAGGGTGGAGCTTTGAGGTAAAGAAAGTGGATGGCGCTCAAGTTCACAGAGGAGAAAGACATACTTCACTGCAACTTTTCCTCTAATATTCTTCATGAGAAAACAACAACAATCACACAATTTATGGACTTGCAATACATCAGGAAGGCATTAGAGAGTTCTTGATTTATGACTGTTTTGGGCTGTTGCCTTGGAAACAGAGCCTACAAAATTGGCCCAGCGGCATGTGCCTTGGTGCTTTACCTTGCCCTCCAGTGAGGGAAAAAACAGAGAAAGATACCCAGGATTCAAATTGCACAAAACTATCCAACATGGCAAAATAAATAAATAGAAATAAATGCAATTTAAAACTGCAGGGGGTTAATATTTTCGATGTTCCCTGAGATGAAGTCTCACATCATTTGCTGGATTGCAACTAAGCCCGTTTCATTTTTTTGGTTCCTTGCGGTCACAGTCAAATTAGGCCCCTTTTCCGTCACTGATGTCCTTAGGTGGAGCTAAAGAACAACCACTCATATGCTTCTGTTTTTCATTTAGGTTCACCAGCAACCAAATTAGAAACAGCAATCAACAGCTTCATTAACTGCAATTGTCATTCATGTCATTGTTGCGTGTCGAAAGCCAAAAATTCCTTACCTCAATAAATGTATATATAACCACATTTTTCCAACAGCAAAATGCACCATTTTGATCTTTTCAAGCAAATACATCTTAAGTCTCTTTTTCTATTTTTGGAGCAGTTCCAAATATGCACACACTGTAGAATTCTGCAAATCCTCATCAAAGCATTAATCCTCGGAAACAACGTGACAAAAGGCAAGTCAACCAACAAGATCCGCACACGCCTTGGGGAATGTTGCCAATGTCTCCTGCGCCACACCGAGTCTGGTTTTCAGACATCTATTTTCAAAGAAAATACTTTTAGTTGACACATTGGTATTGCACATACGTTGCTACTATTGCTGAAAATCCAACAAAGCAAAATTTTAGTAAAATTCGCTCCCATTTTGAAGACGTGTAAACTCACCAAATGTCACTTTACGAGAATTTGGTAGTGATGTCAATCCTGGGTAAACCCATTTTTAACTCATTCACTGCAAGACGATGCGCAAAAATGTGCCCACTCCAGTGCCAAGGTATTTGTCATTTTCACTCAAATTGAAGGACCCGCAGAATATTGAGTTTTAGGACTACATAAACATTCAATACAGCGTTAGAAACATTTAATTCTCTTTTGTCACCAGAAAAAAAAAGGTTAATTCTTAAGTTATATGGGTCTGGACATATTTGAGCTTGAAATCGGGGCGGATGTACAAAATACAATGGAATACATGCATATAGATTAATATAGCGCTTAAACAACAGCTGGAGCTGTAACAAAGTGCTAACATGGACAAAAGGCAAATGCTGCCCCCTCGTGGAAGGGGAAAAAACATCACCATAGGTCTGACCAGCACTTTATCGGGACACTTATCAATTCCCGAATAAATTGTTATTCCTTATACAACGGAAAATACAGTAATTAACCTGTTCAGCCATTTTTTTTAGGTGAATCGCGTTAATACATGTTGTGCATTTTTTGCAGTTTTTTTTTTTTTTTTCAATGTGAAAATTGTGCCTTGGCTCCAAAAAAGTTGGGAAACAGTCCACTGCTCATTGTGAGTCTAATGTACTGTAAGTTTCTTCCACGCGGATATTTGAATGTTTTTTTTTTTCGTTCAATATTATTATAATAATAGACATATCAGTCAAACCCCCTGTGATCCCAAGTGAGAAGTCAACTTTATGTTGTCCCCTGAGCACCGCAGGAATCGCCTGACGACAGGAGAAAGGCCGCTCAACCATGCGGGACCCCCCGTAGTTCAAAACAAAAGAGCTCAGATTGCAGCAACCAATTCTTCCAATTATCAGGCCACACCCTCCCTTCCCCCCAAACCTAATCCTGACCCTTGCTCTTTGAAGGGCCCCTACTTTGCTTGGAGCGCTGGCATTCCACAAGTCAGGTCAGGCCTTTTGTCCTCATAAAAAGGAGGTGAAATGTAGGCGCTTGAAACTGACTTGCCATCCGGACCATGTCACTGTATGGGAGAACACTCGGGGGGGGGGGGGGGGGAGTCTTGAAATAATATTTCCATACTTACAAAATATCCAGAGGTTAGTTTTTTGTAAATGATTCTTTTCGCCTTTTGCCATGTTTCCACCGCCCCTCCCCCCTGTGCAGCTGGAAAAAGCGGTAGACAGTTAAACTGTTTGTACAATTGCATGTCTTTTGCTTTCTTAGCTGGCTACCTGTGCGTGGACTCCATACAGGGTCTCCATTGACCTGCACAAAAATAAATGGAAACAAGTTGCGGTAGGCAAATGAGGAAGGAAAGGAAATTATCTCACAATTTACCCATCCAGACACCCCACCCACCCCCAATCCCCCAACCTTCACTCATCTGCCTGATTCTGTTGATGCCCACTTTCCACTCTTCTAGATTGGTGAGTGAGTAATGCCTTCTACCATCCCAGAGTTACTCCCATGTCTCTATTGTAAGCACTCAGGCCATTAGAGAAGCTTCCCAATCTGCACTTTCCAAAGAGGGTTTGAACTTGCAGAGACAATCTTATCATTGATATGACTTCTCTTGGACTACAGTCCAAATAAAACCTCATCGGAATTTCTCGATAAGTCCCACAATATTTCACCTGACTCATGCTTATCAGTTACCGAGGGTCCTCCCTCTGTTTATGTTTGCATTCGGTCAAGTTTTAACACTGCGGAATTGAGTCATTAATCTGTGCTGTCATGTTCCACACACAATGAGAATAACTCAACATTTTACACCAAAATGGTAGACTTCCTTTTTCTTTTCAGGCATAGCTTCTTGAAGCATTTTTCTGAGTCCGCTCTGATAGGCGTGACAAGCTAATTTCATGGAATGCGGTCATCAGTTTAAAACTACAAATATAGTAACATACAAAATATCATTTAAAAAAAACAAAACACGTTGGAAACTGACCTCAAACTAGTTGATTATGTCCCAGTTGTAACTTTGAAAATTATGAACATACTCCGTCAAACGACAAATTTGGGATTTCAGTTTATTTTTATATATTGCATTATATTTCTCCTGGCTTTTGCACCAGTCAGTATCGTATCTAACAGACTATAAAACATTGGATATTCATGTTTTGGGAGAGCGTTTAAATCTCCACAATTTGTTGTTGTGAATCATTTACTCAACAGTGCAATCATAAATTCAAAATTACAGTAAATATTACAAAATAAAACATCCCAAAGCCTTCAATGTAAAGAAATCAAATTACAAACTACTGTAGTAACCACAAAATGTTTGATGTCAGGACCGCTGTAACCCGAGGATGACTGTAAAACATGCATCACATTTTTTCATAAATGTATCATGGCCTTCAAAATTCATTCTATTAAAAAAAAAGAAAGTAATTACTCTTTACTGTGCACAAGTCAGCAATCCAAATGACGAAAGAGGTCCCAGAACCTGCAAGGCGCCTTTGAACACTGCATATAATTATTTTTTGTAATTATATTTCTGATGGGGAGGTGAGTCACTAAATAGGCTTATGGCCCCAAAGGCTTCCTTGAAATCTGCAGGCGGTTGCAGCAGTGACGGGGAGGCGGTGGATTTCGAGAAAAAAAAAAAGAGGGGGGGGGGGGGGTGAGGATCCCAGGAGATGTGCTAAAATTAGACGCTTTTGACAAGATATCTCGCTAGGGGTACGTTAAAAACATTTTGAAATAAATCTACGATGTGATGCTGCATGAACCTCTTCACGGACATGCTGCAAAATTGCCTTCATTCAGAACTCAGTGAATATTTCAAACAGTGCCACTCAATTAAGTGAAGTCAGCGTCAGTTATGAGGAACCAAATATTTGACATGCTCACACGTGTGTCATCTTGCCTCTGTTTAGGTTCTCGTTGATTTTACATTGCCTTTTAAAGTTGACGTTTGCAACTTTCTTCCATACCCTATGTTCAGTATAACTTTCAGTAACACGGAATGAGGAGGACGGGTTGGGGGCAATTTGGCAATTTTCTGACAAATACTGTACTTAAATTCTGCAGTGTCAAAACATGGGTGTGAAGTTAAATGCCCCAACGTTCATTTTCCCAGGCCTTTTGTGATTAAAGCAATTGTTGCCATCCAACAGCAATGTAATTAGACATTCTGTATCAAAAGATCATCCGCCCTTGTGTCTGTGATTTGTTGTATACAGTCGAAGGTTCAAACACTGAAGGGAGTTTTGGCAGGCGATTTGTGGAATTTCTGGCTTCTGAGCTTGTATCAGAAGGACTTTTTAGGATGTGGTGCTGTGTGAGAGGCAAATCTGCAAGCAGCAGGTTCCAAAACTCAAAGCAATATAATATATGTAATGTACAATTGAATTAATATCATTAATGGAATTAGTGGAAGTCCTTCACTTGTTTCTCTTTTTGTATCGTGAACCCCTCAAAGGTTGTCGTCTACACTACTTCTTTGACAGTGGGAAAATTGAGTCGGTGTCTGCTGACAGTAGTTTGCTCAATATTACATCACATATAAGTTGCACCTGTGTATAAGGCGCAGGGCCATCTCTTGAGGAAAATGAAGGCTTTTGGGTGTGCCTTATACACTGGAAAATAAGGTACATGCAGCAATTTTGCTACGTCTTTGTATGAAAAAGGCTTCTGATACAACCGCCGACTTCCTTTCTGCATCAATGCTGTAATGCAGAAAAGGCCGGATTTTACAGGCAGTGAGAAAGCAGCTTTCGTTAAACTACAGCTGGCTAACAATGACAGATGTTTATTTTTTTTTTCACGCGCGGAAAAAATAATTACAGGTGAGACAGCATTAACATTTGCAGATTCCTATCTGCCTTGAAAGCTATTTCTTCCACTTGATAATTTGCAGGGAAAGGCCTACGGGGTGCCGGCCTCATTTGAAGCGGCGGGCTTGAGTCAGGACGGGCGCCTGTTGTCACTTCCTTTGGTTTTACAGTTGGATGAGCCAGTTGAAGAAGGAAGTTAACTTAAGGAAGGAAAATAAAACAGGTCGGTCGGGTTATGAAGCTTAGTCATTAACAGGAAAAAGATCGTTGGTTTTGAAATGTTTTCACTGACGTTAAATTGTATAAAACCACTGTTACAAAGAACAAGGTTTGACATTTTGAAGGAGCAAATTTGTAATTCTTTCAGCACCTAAGCCACAAATACCAGCTTTGAAATGCAAGCGATTGAAGATGAGGCATACATTTGATTTGGCTACATAGTATTTAAAAATGTTACTATGCAAAGATGGCTAACAATTATAAACCCTGTTAAATTACGGCCTTCACTCCAGCCCCTGCACACGCACGCGCACACACACATGCACACACAAAATGATTATTATGAGCCACGTGACGGCTGCCACCGAGGCGTATTCCCGGGTCCATTTTCGTTCCCAGCACGTCGCTACATACTGTTCCGGTTATGGTGTAATTTGACACCAGTAACCATAAAAAGCTAACGCTAAAAATGTTGCCGTGGTCACATCATAACCATTTTCTTTGTTTAATATTATACATTGTATGGGGTTTGTACACTTATTTTGCTTTTAACGTATTCCATCGGTGTTTGAATTCAATTTAAATCATTTATATTTTTAATCACTATTCCTTTCACGAACCCAAACCATAATTACTTTAAACAATTCCAGAAACAAATTTTCAAAGAACTGCACGTTTACAAACAAAAAAAACACAATTCATTCGAGAAGTTAACATTGTTTGCCGGGTTCAAACCATACTATCGTAATTTATTCCTCCTCAAGTGTAATTTGACACCAATCTTCACTGAGCGTGCTAAAAAGTAAATCCAAAATAGTCTGCTTGGATTTTTCACGCCTTCATCGTGCCTTTATAACCAACGTTTAATGTTTAATGTTTGTATAATTAATATATCATTGGCAACTTTAACAACTTGCATCCCATTGTTTGAATTAAAAAACACATAACCAAACAAAACCCGCCATAGGAAAGCCGCGCTTTAAAGTCACTGGCCAATCATCGACAAATTGACTGAAAGGCGGATGCTTATCCGAGAACTGGCGTGAGGCTCATCCAATCATACGCCAGATGCGTCGCTGCAGGCCAATCGGGCGCAGAGTTGAGTTTCTGTCTCAAACAAGAGTGGTTTTCAAGCAGCTCCCACGGAAAAAAACGGACACGAGCAGACATCATTTCTCCCTCGGCGTCACTGGACTCGTACCCGCGGCGACGACGACAAAAAGCCCCCAAAATCAGGAATTAAACGACCCTATCAACTCACTGTCAAAGAAGACATGGCCGACACAGCTGTTGATACCACCGCAACTGCAGAGGTTACAGCAAAGGTGCGTTTTCATTCATTTTTTTGTACTCACACCGACTCGGCGCCTTTTATGCTTAACACGTTGATAAAGTTGCAAGTGTTAGCCACGGCTCACCATTTGGCTGCTTTGGCGATAAAATGGTGGTTTTGGAAGTGCATCGCGTTAAAACGACGATTAAAAATTAACCTCGACGCCTACGTCGAGTGGGGACTGTTTTTTTGCGTATTTTAAGCCTCCTCTGTCGTTTTTAGTTGAAAAGTAGGCATTTAATGCCGTGTGCGTTGTCTTTTTGGTGGTGAATGTAGACAAAAGGGACGCCGAGAAAGCAGCCGGTGCTTTTTATTGTGGGCGGGAAAAGCACAAGAAGCCCTTTGACGTCTTACGCGCGTGCGCCGCGGAGAACGGGGGGGGGGGAGAACCAATGAATTTGTCTGGCAAATTAATCGATTTTAAATGTCACAGGCCTAAAGCACGGTTGAGGCAAACTCGGAACAGAGGAATGGCATCATATTTTATCGTGCTCACACCCTTTTATTTAGGAGCTGAAAGAGAAGAAAGAAGTTGAAGTGGAGAAGAAGGAGGAGGAGAAGAAGACAGAGAATGAGGACGCACCTGCTAATGGAACTGTGAGTTTGCTGGCAGCTTTCGCCGGGGAGAGAGAGGGAAAGGCGGGGGCTGGTGTGGGCTTTTGTCTTATGGCGAGAAGCCCCCTCGTCGTGCAGGTGTCGCCATTCTGCCTTGCCCGCGTGCTCTTTGTGTGCCTCGTGGAAAATAGCACAGATGTTGCCAAGCGAGGCTCCTCCAATTGGGGGTGTCCTCCCAGATAGCCTGCTGCTTCGGGTAGTTAATCCTCCAGAGAGTAGAAAGCACCCCTTACACCCCTCACCCTTCGTGTCTCTGTGGAGTATTATTCCAACTACCAGGACTACATTTTACAATTTCGTCCCCCTCAGAATGGTGCGAACCACAGTGACAAAGTTGAGGACGCCCCAGCGGAGGAAGAGCACAAAAATGGAGATGGTACCCATTTTACTATACGATAAATGGATGTTCCTGTTCTTAGTCTCATTACCTTGAACTGACATCCCGGTTTGTTTGAATAACACTAACGCTTCAGTCTTTTTTGCAGAGGAAGAGGCGCCCCCTGCTGAGGAGACGAATGCACAGCCAGTGAAGCGTGCTGCCGATAAAGAGGAGGTGAGTCACGTGTGCCGACTCCAGTGTCGCCATATATCCGATTTTTTTTAACTCAGTTTCCCAACCACTTAACACGTTCCCTGCCATGAAAAATACAAAATATGCTAATTCCACATTCTCGGTGAAATTCAATTAATTTAGCATTTCTCAACAAAATTAAACTACTTGAATTACCTCACCCCGCCTCATTCTTACAAAAGGCATTTTAAATTCTCAACCAATTCAAACCTTTTAATTCCCCAAACTCACAAATCTTTAAAAAATCGCCACATTTCCCTCTACAGTAAAGAAATTCATAACCGGTGGTATCAAATTAAGATAATTGTCAATTACAAATAATTAACTAGAAATTCTTTAGCACCATTGTTTAATGTAAAAAATTTAGCACCGTTGTTTAAAATGGTCAAAATCTGGTGATTTCAGCCCCAACAATAATTATCTAATTTCTGTCGTCCTTTCATGAGAGCAGACTACCTGATTTTGTTCTTTTGTTTCGGCAAAGTAAAAAAAAATACAAACATCTGCTTTGAGTGTGGAGATCACACAGGTCCAGTCTAGGAATTGTTTTTGAAACAGTTGATTCCAGCATGGAAGAAAAACAATGAAGATGTTGGATTTAAATTGTTACAACTTCCCAAAAAGTTGCAAAAATCCTGTTTTGAAAAATGTCACAAATATTCCAGAATTGAAATATTTCCTACACCTACCTCAATCCAATTATTCGCTTCTAATTTTTAAAATTTCATTTTCCACCTTTCAATCAATTTTACAATTGAACATAAAGTATTTGGAAAATGTAAAGTTTTTTTTAAACAATTAATGACGATATTTTGTTATTTTCACTTCTCGATGGCACCCCTAGGGTGGCTGCAACATCTCCTATATTGTGTTCTACATTTTTTCCTTTCATGAATTTGCTGCTGTGAATTGAGAATTTCTCCATTGTGAGACTAAAAAGTTTTCTTATTGTATCTTAATATTTTGCTGTCCTCTTTGCTTGGTAGGAGAAAGCGGACACCAAAAAACAGAAGACAGAGGAAAATGGAGATTCAGAAGAGGCGGAAGTGGAGGCTTAAAAAATGGCAGTTCTGTATGCAGCCCAGTCTTACTGGTCAACATGGTGTTGTAGAGCTTGTGCTTTTTCTAGGTTCACACCCCCTTTTTTTCTCCTCCCATGTTCTCACATTGCACTGGAGTTGTGAAACATCATGGCCCTTATCTTTTCCCTATTTTTCTTTCTACAAGATGTTATTTATTGGTCTTTAAAATGAGCATTTTTTTGTATGTGTGCAAAACGGGGCCATTCTATGACACGAGTTGATTTCCATTTCCTTGCTTCTGTTTGTAAGCACAACCTCTATCAAGTCAGCTCTGACCAACCGATTTCTCAAACGTTCAGGCAGCTGCTCACGTTCACGTCTAGGACCAAAGATAAGTTTTAAGTTGGGGCTAATAATAATAATAATAATAATAAACGTTATTAGTTGATGCGCAATCTTTTGTTGGTGTTTAAGCTGCTAGTCAATCCTCGGCCGCCCTGTTAGCATAACAGATGGTGCTCACGATATTAAGGGCCACCACGCCACTACCATTTTGGTTTGGGGTGGGCTTTCTGTTGTTTTGCCGACGTTAATCAACCCCTCTTAAATCTTAACGCTTTGGTCTCGTTCTGTATGCATTCCGCGCAGGTTTGTACCATTTACAATTTTTTGGTTTGTTTTTCCCCATTTTCTTACGGAGTTTACATTTATGGTTGGTTGGGTGACCCGCTTTTGTGTCCGAGACTGTCTCTCTTTACTCTCCAGCCGTGACATCGGGTTACTTCATCCACTGCTTTGTATATTCTCAAACAAATAAAAATGTCTTTTTACTTAAGTTTCTACTCTTTGTCTTTGACGTCCACTGTGTGTCTGTCTCTAGTTTTTAGTTACTGTAACATGGAGTCCACTCCATGTTACAGAAAGTGATGTGTGCACAGCATGTCTTGAGTTATGTGTCTGAAAGGTTCATCTTAGACTGTCTCTCTTTTTCATGACATGACAGAGCTCCTCATTTAGATGATGTCACTTGCCCGCTTCGTCAAAATGGCCAAGCTGAAAGGATTAAACATACATCCTGGACTCCTTGTCCTTGAAATGGTGAGTTTGCCATTTTTTTGTTGCTCTTGTAATGTACTGGGTATAAGTCACACCATCAACATGAGACAGTGATGAACTGGACAGAGTGCGATGTATTCATTTTGTGAAATGCCCTCATTTAAAATTAATGGATTTACTGAATATTCGCTTATCATTGATTCGGTATATTGTAGTGGTGTGACAACTATGATCTGATTACCACCTCCAAGCAATGTTTAGAAACTGGTTTTCATTTTACTGTTGGGTTAACTATCGTCTTAAAAAAACAAAGGTGTTGGCAGTGTAGGAAATGAATCCAAACTAACAACCGATATTGTAATAATGGCAAACTTCACTTATCCTTTTGCTCCCCCGTCTGGCGTATATGAGAAATTCAGGCTCAGTTGCACATTCAAATCAAAATGGATGACAACAATTGACACACCAGTCCAAAAAGGAACTATTTTAATTTGAAAAGGCTTATTTTAAACCCCCTGAACAAAGAAACCTGTATTTTCATGAAAAAAAAAAACATGCCACTTGTGTATATGTAGTCAAATATTGACATTCAGCCAAAGAAGCATACATTTGTGATGGGTTCTACAAATTGTTGAATTGGGACGTTTGCCTGTGTTTGAACAGGGGAAAAAATGGCTTCCAAATTGTATTCAATGTGATAATTGCTGCTGGCTTTAATGCACCCAAAAGAGTCTTTGGCGCTCAGTGCTGTCCACCTTCACTGAAGGAGGGAGAGGAGGGGTCTCTGTGTGTTCTTCTCAATGTTGATGTTCACACCCCAGTTTCAACTTCTCCTCTTCCTGATAATGACAAGAATGACTGCCATTATTACACTGGCCAGTCAAGGAGGTAGGTCACAGCATATGACCAGTGTATGCAGCATCGTGGCTTTCGAATTGACAGAAACTTCAGGGAGGGGACGGGGAATCCCAAATACACATCCAAGTGTGTTTGTGTCTTGCTCTGCTCATGCTAACTCAAACACATCGTAGGTCATGCAAGACGACCAATAAAATAAAAATGTGAGACGCTCACTTGTGACTCAAATGAGGATAATGGTGAAGGAACATGGTTGGATGAATGAAAGGGAGCTGACCCGGATAAATGTGGACTTTGGATGAAGTTATGACATTCGGATCAGCCAGAATCATCACATACTTTTTGTAATTTATTTTCTGCTAAACAACGCGAATGTTATAGTTCGCCCGCTCACCAAATTACTCTGGCGTGGTTGGTAAACTTTGGCCTGTGGTCACACACGTGGCCCACTTTCCCCCTTAATTCAATCACCCAACATGCATATTATAAACAGTCTATATGTTGTATCTGTTGCATGAATGCAGTTTTTTTAAATAAAAAAAAAATCTTTTTTTTTTTTTTTACATTGACATGCGTGCGTGTTCTACCGGAAACAAATTCCTTGTGTGTTCGACATACTTGGCAATAAAGATGAATCAGATGATTCTGATTCTGACATAGGAATCATTTTTTTTTTATTCTGATTCTGACATACTATTGTTACCCACTAACAAGCAATAATTTGTGAATTTATACTACATTAAATAAGCATGGAATAATGAACAATTTCAAACATACATTTTGTGTTATATTTCATTAAATAATTGGTGAATTGAAAAATGTAGAAATATTTGGCATTTTTCTTCTTTCACTGAATTATTGTAAATGAGTAATTTATTTAGTTGAAATGCGCTCATCAAAAGGGAATAATCAAAACATGAGGGATGTAGCTCAAAGCACTTAAATTATTATATATTATTGTCCCAATTGCAAAAAAAAAAAAATAGCAATGTGCTTGCTGATTTTTTTTCTGCTTTTTTTTGTCATAGATGATCAGACATCCACGATATGGAGATTCACAAAATTGGATTCGCAGCAACTAAACTCTTCCTGCATGTTGACTTGTGGTTTTCCGAAAAAGAAAATATTTGGGTCAGTATTCTTTGAGGCTAATGATAGTTAACATTTTACATATAATTAGTTATAATTGTGTTTAGCTTCATTTCCAAATTATGTCACCCATCTGTCTATTTTAAAAGTCACATGTAGAATTTGCCCCATCCCACTTTTGGGTTACGTTACTAGCATGAGTTCAATTTAGTGTGCTCAGCTAGCTAGCCTAGCTACGTGCTCCTGCTGCAAAATAATGATTCCCATCCTGTGGGGGATGCTATGCAAAAGTGTATACAAACGCATGAGCGCACACACTGTATGTGCACAATTTCTGGCCATCTGTGTCGTTGCAAGCTGTAAAATTTCCTGCTTGTGCCCTACAGTGCGCGGCAGGATGCGTTGTATCTGGACTAAATTTGCGCCAGCAGAGGCCGTGTCTCGCTTTCGGCGGGCTCACCCTCCGCGGCGGGCAGCTGATATACAACGCAGAGGGATGAATATGCGCAGCCCACAAATGACATCAGGCTGGCGAAGTACATCACCCCCTGGGCGCCCCCCACAAGCGACGTCAGGGGTCCCATCGCCACCGAGACCAGGATCTGCGCCAGGAAGTACTGGCAGCTGAGGAGGGAGATGTCCACCCCCATCCCGCGTCGGGTGCCCTCCTCGGATGAGCCGCAGAACTGAAAAGACGAGGTGCAGAGAATACACTCTGAAAACAGGTGGGTTATTTCTTCAACTCAATAAATGGGGTGTTGGTGTTCGGTCAAATTTTTATTTTTCTGGAAGTACCGTATTTTCCAGTGTATAAGACACACCCAAAAGCCTTAATTTTCTTCAAAAGATAAACCTGCGCCTTATATGCAGGTGTGCCTTATATGTGAAATAATATTGAGGCACGACAGGTCTAGCAACAACTACCAGAAAAAAAAATAATGACTAAAAAAAAATATCAAATAATAAAATAAAAGTACAATTACCTGGTTGCACGTGTGAACCATTTGCATAGATTTTCCTGCACTGTCACAAATATTAGAGGCAAAATACCACAGACAAAGCAGTTTGGAGACCTGAGACATGTATCTTGCACTGACAGGGACTTTGACATGCTTTTCAAATTAATATTTGACACCAACCTTTTTGCAAATTAGCTGAATGGCTTTTATAATTGGGCTACATCTTACTCAGTGGCCTTCTAAGGACAATGGAAACTAAAGTATTATCACAGGTGATGTCAGCAAATCCCATGAGACTTCAGTCTAATCAGGACTTGTGCTTTTTGGCTTGTGTGTGTGTGTGTGTGTGTGCAAAAAGTAGAGGAAATAAAAACAAATATTAGTACACCTTGATCAAATACTGTAAACTCTTTTTAGGAAACTATTGCTCATTGTACAAATCTAGCTAGCTATCTATTTGCTGTCTCTTAGCTATTTAACTAATTAGCTGGCTATCTAGCCAGCTATCCATTAACTAGCTATTAGCTAACTAGCTAGCTTTCTATCTGAGTTATTCCGGGTTGAGTGAACGCTGGCGCGTGTGACTGCCGTTGCTCACCCACAGAAAAAAACGTATCCTCTGACTATAAAGTGATCTTGAGAGTTTTGAAAGGTACTTATAAATGAAATGTATTATTAATGGAAACGCTAAAGTATGGATAGTTGAAAGTATTATCACAGGTGATGTCAGCAAATCCTATTAGACTTCAGACTAATCAGGACTTCTGCTTTTTGGATTTGTGTGCGTGTGTGCAAAAAGTATGCTATTCACAGGAAATACAAAAAAAATAATATTACAGTACACCTTGACCAAATAAACTTTTTTTTTAGGAAACCACGGCACAAGAATCTTCAAGATAATCGCACCTGCAAAACCTGGGACTGACCTGAGGGCTTTGGTAGTATTCACACAACAGTGAGTAAGGCAGTGTGCATAGCGAAGAGAAGAGCACCCCGTAGGTGACGCAAAGGGACAGCACCACATAGAGATTAGTGGACAATGTGGCCAGACCCGTACCCAGTCCAAATGCCAGGTATGCAAAAAAGTAAAGCGTTCGCAGAGAGAAGCGCTCCTCCAGTTTCTCTAATATGGCTAGAAATAGACAACAACAAAAAAAGCAGATTACAATCAAATTCAATCGATAAGACAGAATTGGGATAATTTACCTGAGTAGAAAGCAGCGCTAAATGCATAGATGCACATGCCCCAGCAACCCATGCTAACTCCAGCGTTGTAGCGCTGGTAGGCCTCGGAGTCATGGGGCGCTTTGGGGTCTCCTTCGAATACGACCTCCCCCATGAAGTCCGTGTAGAAGAGAAGCATGCCTTCAAAGGACAGCCAGCCTGTAAGAACATAGCGGGACACATTCTGTACCCTCAATGGGACTTCACAACTAAATGTCACAATAGACCCTCTGAACCGAACACTTGCGCTCTCTAACATTGTAAGATACTTTCCCAAAAATGTTTTTTTACAACAATGATATACAGTAAGTCAATATAAAGTAAATCAATGAAACATTGGTTGCTGTTTCAATACTGTAATTCAATGGTCGGTGTGCTGTTCTTTTTGGTTATGCTCTCATTGGCCATCTCAGGGAAGTAAAATACGCACAGACTGATACACTTTACATGGAGAATGTTCAAACTTAGCTGTAGTCGTACTTGTTGTTCTTTACAGATGATAAAGAATATATGCCAGCGAGTATGGCAATATCATCTATGTGTATACCATTTTTTGTTTACAGATGTGATTCATGAAGGGTTCTAACAAAGGGCAAAAGATGCTATACGTTCGCCCTTCAATGGCACCAATTATCTTAACTCATTCACTGCCATCACGTCTTTATCGGGAATTCAAAATATGACGTAGAGCGCCATTCGTCTGTGTAAGCTCTCAGTCGTACAGGAGTGGTCCATCGATGAGAAGGTTTCTTCAGCCGTCATCTGTACAAAAGTGAAGGTTTCGGACGTTTCGCCTCCTATCCAAGAGGCTTCGTCAGCGAATTAAAGTCTGACTGGTCGTATCGGCCCCATTTATATATCCCTAATGTCCAGACATGGTGGCGCCGGACACAGCTATGATAGGTCCCTACTCTCTATTTCAAACCGATAAACACGTTAAGGCAAAAATTAGTGCATCCAAAAGATAGGCTACCAAATGAAAAACAAAGTAATGTAGTTTATTCCATACATTGTAAGAATGAAAATTGTAAAGAGCAGTACATTGGGGAGACTCAACAAATTCTCAAAAAAAGACTTTATCAACATCGCAGGGATAATACTAGTGGGCCTCAATCGGCAGTACATTTGCACCTAAAAGCTAGCAACCACTCATTTGACGACAATGAGGTTAAAATCTTAGCGAAAGAACATAGATGGTTTGAAAGGGGCGTAAAAGAAGCGATTCTTGTAAAACAACTAAATCCTTCATTAAACCGGACTGGTGGGGTGAGGTTCAATTTGGATCGTTCATACAATAGCCTGCTTAGGCAAAACAGGTTAGGCAACTTTCGCAATGCTGATGAGGGTCGTTATGCTGATGAGGTGATACCGGGGGCAGTGGGGGTAATAGGCCAGTCGTTAGTCAGGAATGTAGGAACAATCAGTGGGGCCACAGGGAGGGGTCCCCCGCCCCCCCCAACCTGAGAATAGGGACCTATCATAGCTGTGTCCGGCGCCACCATGTCTGGACATTAGGGATATATAAATGGGGCCGATACGACCAGTCAGACTTTAATTCGCTGACGAAGCCTCTTGGATAGGAGGCGAAACGTCCGAAACCTTCACTTTTGTACAGATGACGGCTGAAGAAACCTTCTCATCGGTAGAGCGCCATTCTTAAATTTGTTCGTGTTTTTCGAGCATGGGTGCCAATAAAGCGCTGGCCAGACCTCTGGCAATGTTTTTCCCTTTCACAAGGGGGCAGCATTTCCTCTTTTTACATGTTAGCGCTTAGTTCCAGCTTCAGCTGTTGTTAAAACGCAATTTAAGCTTTTTTAAGCTCATATAACTCCAGACCCAGATAATTTAAGAATTAACTTTTTTTTTCCGGATGAAAGAAAAGAGTCTAACGTTTCTTATGCTGCATTGAATGTTTATGTAGTCCTAAAACTCAATATTCTGTGGGTCCTGCAATTTGAGTGAAAATAACAAAAACCCTGGCACTGGAGTGCACACATTTTTGCACATCGTCTGGCAGTGAATGAGTTTAAGCACCAGCGAAACTGGATGGACTTCAGTTAGATAACCGAGACATAATTCTGTTTAATCTGTAAACGGCAAACTTTTTTGTCCATTTCATTTACTCACCCAAAAAATGGTTAGTGCACAAGCTGCGCAGTGAAGAAGGCATCCGGTAGATGGCTATACACAAGAGTTTTATTGACATTTGAGAATCCCCCGTCTCTGCGTTCTCACTTAGATCGTTCTCGTAACGCACGCCGTTCAGCAAAATGTTTGCAACCTGCATTACACACACACACACACACACACACACACACACACACAAAACAAAGAGTATGAGGTTTGCAAAGTGTGTTAATGGTTAAAATACATTAGCGGACCATCAGTGCAAGCGAGGCCTTGCCTGGTGGCCTAAACGCTACCAGATGCAATGACCAACATGTACGTTCTAAATTCTTATATTTGGACTGATAAACTGTACGAAATAATACTTTGTTCTCATGAATCAAATTTCTTCACTTTATGGAATTTGTACTGGCTGTTTTTTAACCAATTAGATACAGCCTAAAAACAGTACCTTGTAAATAAAATAATTGGTAGTCAGGTACCAAATGGATATGATATGATTGTAATTAATTTTACCTGATGGCTAAACGTCACAGTTCTCCTCAGTCCGTTCTCCATCCCGACTATCTGGGTCGCCATAGGCTCTTCCGTGAGCGCCAGACTCTGCGGTCGCTTCAGGATACCACTGGCGGACCCTCGACGTAGTTCTGTACTGGGCTGTGGCCCGGATGTGACCAGAGATTCTGTTTGGGACTGTGGGGCACCTTCTGTATCAGGGTAACACGCCTTATCGGGTTGCCTCTCTGCCTGGCTGGACTCTTCTGGGGCACAG
The DNA here is from genome assembly GCF_051943395.1 of Hippocampus bargibanti. Classification (NCBI taxonomy): domain Eukaryota; kingdom Metazoa; phylum Chordata; class Actinopteri; order Syngnathiformes; family Syngnathidae; genus Hippocampus; species Hippocampus bargibanti. The sequence continues at coordinate 10,345,317 of NC_142745.1, forward strand.
GTGTCACCCGGAGGCATGGATATCGAGTTAGGGGCCAGGAGGCCCTGTGGTGTCTGTTGCCCCGTAAAGCAGTCTATGAGAACACAGTCTATGTAGGAATTCCCCACTGAGGAGGCAAATTCATTAATACTGATGAGGGAATTGTCACGACTTATAAAGCTACCATATTTGGGCGTAAGAGGGCTAATGGGTGATATGGGGCTCATGAGGCCGGCGCACAGACGGGCGTTGGCACTGCAGGAATGCGCCAAAGAATCAGGGTGGCTCGAATATGATAAACAATAATCATAGTGACCTCCCTCGCTCTCGTTGTCCACTGCCAGCTCAGATCCCGGTGGAGCTGGCGGCGACGGAGGAAGGAGAAGATTGGGGCTCTTCAGATGGTTTTTGCTGGAGAGCTGGCTCTTTGGTAACGACCGCTCGGGGATACTCGTAAGAGTCATGGCTGTCGCGATCACCAGGGTGATGCTGGTGAACATGTAGATGACCCGAAGCTGACCTCCCATTGACTTTCCAAAGTGGGTTTGGTCCCAGTTGATGCCGCCCACGATGTACCCAAAGCCGCCTCCCAGTCCTGTATCAAATGAAACAAAGAAAGCCACCGATTTATATGGAATCCCGCAAACAGGATTTGAATCTCAACTCATGACCTTTGGTTCCTCTCTAGGTCTGTTATGAATTTGTGAGAAGCCATTAGAATGTTTCATCCCCTCCACAGATTACAATTAGAGCACAACAAATTAATGAATAACTAGTTTTCAAATTTAAAGTAAAAAATAATGACTGTCATTGTGATTTTCATGAGGACATTTGAAATTTTGGTTTAATCTTTCGTGAGCATCATGGAATTTCACAAGTTTGATTTGCTTTCACGGACCAAATAAAATGATCTGGCAGGCCAGATTTGGCACACGGGCCTCGACTTTAACACCTGTGGTTTTAAAGCTGCTGTATTCTGCGATACTGAGAGACCTAAAGCAGGGTACCAATGCTATAACTGACCTAAATTTGAGCACTCTCCCATATATTTAACTCATTCACTGCCATTCCCAAATTTATTCAGGAATTTAAAAGCATGACGTGGAACGTCATCCCCGAATTCGTTCTGGTTTTGTTAAGCGCTGGTCAGACCTCTGGCAGTGTTTTTCCCTCCCATGAGGAGGCAGCATTTGCCTTTTGTACAGCCACCCCCATTTCAAGGTCAGCCAACTCCAAACCCATAAAACTTAGGAATGAACTAAGTTTAAATTATATTATAATATAATATTTAAATTAACTGTTATTAAAGCGCTATATAAATCAATATGTATGTATTGTATTTTGTACAACTGCCCCCATTTAAAACTCAGATAACTCCAGACCCATATAACTTAGGAATTAATGTTTTTTTTCTGATGAAAGAAGAGAGTCTAAGATTTCTTACGCTGCATTAAATGTGTATGTCGTCCTAAAACTCAATGTTCTGCAATTTCAGTGAAAATGACAAAAACCCTGGCACTGGAGTGGACACATTTATGCACATCGTCTGGCGATGAATGAGTTAAAAACCATGAAAATGTTTGTAATTACAATGTGTATAATGCATGGCTTGCTGGAAATAGTATCACGTATGAGTCAACCCGAAGCCCACCTGCCAGCAGAGCATGGATGTTCAACCCCCGATCCTGGTCCTCAGGGCAGCATACGTCCATCATGTAGGCGTGACTTGGATTGTCTGCTGAATCTGCACTGAAGTCCATCAGTACCACACCGCACACCGTCAGTATTATACCCCATTTATGATCGGAAGCCGTGTCCGCCAGCGCTCCTCCGATATCCCGCCCGTTCAGCACCAGAGTTAGGCCAACCAACGCCCCTGCAGGTAAATACCAATATCAGTTTGGGGTGCAAAAAAACCTTGTATGTGACAGGAAGCCTTAATAGTAAACACATTTAATGTGCTTTTCATGGATGATCTATTCCATAATCCACAAAAGGGATTAAAAAAGCAACACACCGCCTACTCTCACATCTCTTTCAAGTCCCTACTCAACAGTGCAAGGCTAAATCACAGACACGAGTGTGTCTTACCTATTGCCAAAGCGAAAATAAACGGTCTCCGTCGTCCAAACCGGGATGTGCAACGGTCACTCCAAGCTCCAATGAGAGGCTGAACCAGGAATCCTTGAGAATAAAAACAAGACAAAACACGAAGCAGCATGATGAGAACGCTAAAAACCAGGGATTTCCCGATTTAGGGTCCATCTTGTATTTTCTTGCGCTGGCTATTTGGTGTGAATTTGAGGATGGATCCATGTTTGAGTCTGTCTGGATCTGCATGTGGCTAGCTAATGGCTAGTCCAGGGTGTCTTAGGATATCAACTTCAATGTATACATGACGTTTCAAAGGGCCCTAAGAAATGGAATGGATATAAGTGGTCAGCAGTGCACATTTAGACAACGAATGGACCGCAATCATGGCATAGATAGACACATTGATATCCTTGCCATTGACACACACACACCGTACTTGTCACGTTTCCATTTGTGACTAACGGGTGGCACTGTAGGGCCCCGCCTGCAGCTGCACAGGTGTTGGTAGTTTTTAATCAATGGCAGTTAAAAGGACTCCCAGCATGTCCATTCAGTGTTGGGTCATTGTTTCAGCCTGTCATGTTTTACTCATGGTTTTGTTTGCTACTTCGGACCTTTCTTTTCTGATGTCTTTGTTGTTTGAGATTTTGTTCCTGCTGACTTTATTTAATACAATTTGTCAAATACATTCTGCTCCTCCCTCCTGCCTGCATTTTTGGGTCTAGCAGCACCGCCACCTTGACAAATCGTGATGGTACTGGTCTCTGTTAAAAGGACAGTTACAAACTATGGACTAGTTGGGATTCAATTTCTGGAAAAATATCACAAACTGGACATCTCGCAAGTCAATGACATGGCACATGCAAATTTCCCCATTGTGGCACTATTGAAGACTATCTGATTCTGATACTGAAGTGTAACGAATGCTGGATAGGTTCCAGATCATTTGCAGCTCGAATATATACGCTAATACTGTTTATATTCGAGCTGCAAATGATCTGTATTACAGTATGTACCCATAGGATAGGTGATACCACCACATGCCCTGTGATTGTCTTGTGACCAGAGTGGACCACTGCTTCTCAAGCCAATAAATTAGCTTTAAAATAGTCCAGCTAATACAAGTTTGTAAAATCCCGGTACCAAGTCTTCACCCTTTATCCCAACTTACCAAGAATGGGGCTAATAAACCACACCAAGCTGTAAAACTGGTCAGGCAGGCCCATCTGCAGAAGCACAGGTGTCACATAAGCCGTCTCCATGGCGTAGCTGAATTCAATCCCAAACAAGATGCAACCGTTGAACAGTAGCTCGTGGAAGGCGCGTCTCGGGGGCAGTTTGCAAAGGTCTAGTCTTTCAAGGGGACACGGCGTATTGGGTGGCGGAGGGGGTGAAGGTCGAATCAGCTTCCGCCGCTTGGACTGCCGCTGGAAGTTGTTAGCACGGTGACTGAGGAGTCGGGTGGACGATGTTGGGAAACTGGCCGTCTTGGGCAACGAGCTCCTCCAGAGCCCATCTTGACCTGAGGGTAGCCTCGCCATGCTGGGACTGGTCAGGAGGGGATCACTGGGGGTACCCATGCCCGGTGATGACATATTGCGCTCAAGGCAGCGTAATCTGCAGCACAGTGTGCAAAAGTCACAATTGACTCAAGACATAAACCAACTGAGGTCCAGACCCAAAGCGAATTAAGTGTCAACAATTTCTTTTCAGGGGACAAGAACCAGTACTGCTGCAATGAAAAAAATGGACTCACTGACACCCCTCCAAATATGTTTATACCTTCTTATTTTAATTATTTAAATTGTAAACACACCACATGGTTTGATTAAAACAAAATCATAATTTCAAACACAACAAAAGGGGCAACAAAATACACGCTTACTGAGATAAAGATATTTTTTGTTTGCTTTACTTTCACGAAAGTTTTTACTCACTTGATATAGTTTTAATCTTTAATTATTCCACTTTCTGTTTGTTTTTTAACCATTTTTGTCACCATATACCTCTGTTCAGTGAAATTGTTATCATTATCAGTATGCAATCATAACTGTATTGTATGTACAGTTAATGACAAGGAAAAATGTATAGAAATGTCCACTTTAGTGCATACACATAATAATACATTTGATACCCAATACATGTACTTTTTTCAGTTCTGGTCACTGCAAGTTAGATGAGGGGAATCTGTACTAAATCAGTATAACACTGTGAGTACGTTTGACACCACTAGTTTGTAATAGGTGTTTGAATGATCGATAATCAGTATTATTGGCTGAAATAGAAACGTGGGCCGGCTCCAGAAGTCATTGCTCATGGTCATAAGGAGGCGGGGGATCAGGGGTGGGCAGAACACCGGTCAGGAGGACACTGCAGACACCAATGCGCATGTAGCCGCGCATTACCCATGTGCTCGCCCAGTGTGTATGCGGCATCGCGAAGCTTGCTTCCTTTTCAATATTTCATGCAGGAAACTGGGTTTAATGGCGCATCACCCACTGGAAAGACCAGCTCGTGTTTAGCGTTCAAATTCAAACCGAGCCGTCAATGTCGTCACTACGAGAGAGACTACGCATCAAAAAAGAGGTGCAAATTAAAAATAGATAATTACCTTTTCAGGCTTTATCGCCGCACAATGGTTACAGATCGACCATGGTTGCTTATACAAATAGGTGCGAGATGGATTACGGGAGCCATGCTAGGTGCTGTTAGGTTCCTTTGATGCAGTCACTCCTTTTAACCGCCACCCCTCCCGCCCCCAGCTTCTTCCTGTCGGTTTCTCCAGTGACGTCACACACCCGCTGCAACATCAGCACCACCGCAAGTCGATCTTTGCGTTGTCAACACGTAAGGGCTCCATCTTCTAAGTCATTTCGGGGTAAATATTTTAAAATGGTGATAAATAGGCATAAAAAGAGATGCGGTGTACCGCTGGATTTCATCGAAACTTGATGTTAAAAACCCAAATTTTTTATGACGCCTTTCTTTATGATGTTATCAAAATGTAATAAAATATATGAATAATATTATTTTTTTTGCGTGAAAAAAGCTATTTCTTGGTTTACCTTTAGAAAAAAAACATACTTCCGTTTTTAAAAAAATGAAATAATGTCGAGGAAATAACTCGTATCAAACGAATCCAAATATACTTAAACGAAATACATGTAAATTTCAAATTAATTATTTATGGGAATACATGTAAATTTCAAAGTAATATTTTTTGGGAATAGTTTATGTCCTCACACTCTACAAAAAAGAAACATAAGAAACACATATTAATGTGGGAAAATGTTTTTATGTGTTTTTAAAAACAAAGTAAATGAACCGGGAAAATGTGTTCAAAAATAAACGCCTGATACCTCACACTAGCGTTCACATAAAAAAAATATATCTTCTTCTTTTCCTTTCGGCTTTTCCCCTTAAACATATAAAAAATAATTGACACGTTACAATATGAATAATAATCTCTGTGAGTCGTTTTGCCATTTAGGAAAAATAAAAAAAACTAAGAAAATATAAAACCTTGCAAAGAAGGCATTTAAGAAATATACTTTTATGTCGAAAATATCACTTTTGCTCAACTCACAATCTCATGCATTAAATAGGTTTTCTCATTTGAGAATGTCCCGCCTCTCCCATTTATTGCATCATGATTGGCTACTGCTTCCCAGCGATGCGAATATGATTGGATGTTTCCGAGCTAGCCTTATGCAATTGGACGACACAACTCCGTATACATACCAGGAAGTAGTTGTTTTGCAACAATCTTATGTGACATATTCATTTTCCCGCACACAACCCCACTGCTTTTAGCTGTTTTCTTCATTTTTATTTTTATTTGTTGGTTAAACATGACTAGCATCGATCTTGTTGGCGTCGGCAAGAACTTGTTGAAGAACGTGGACAGTGGCGAGGTAAGAGACACAAGTTATACAAAAAAGGAAACGATATCGAGTAAATTCTTCAGGTTGTATTTCAATTCAGTTTCCGTTTAATTATGTTGGACCCACGTTGCCACCACCACGGGGGCTGTGGAGTCCTGCTGGCATAAAGCTGCTTTTATATTTCATACAAAGGCTAATCTGTGTCAGGTGTGTCTCCGGGGCGCCTTGTTATCATAATTATGTATTGCTCACGTGCATAGAAACAAGCAAGAGGTGGCTAAAGTGCACTACTCTCCCTCTGTACTGAGTGCAGACGTACCCACATTTTTGTAATAAAATACTGTCGTATACATAGAAGTATAGATGCAACTCATCGAAGTAAAGGTAAATGAATATCCATATGTTTCCCTCTTTTCCTAACTTGCACTTGTGATTGCCCAGAGAAACATGCCCGGTAAATAATACAACCACCAAACAAACAATGAGAAATTCGGCTAATAGTAACAACTGAGTAAGTCGTTCTGTTATGTCAAAATGTATTAAACCTGGAATATTTCACTGCAAAAATGTGCTGGTATTGACGGTGTTGCAAAATAACACATTCACCATAAGAGTTGGAAAGTAGAATTCTAATAATTTGGTTTTTGTTTTCTCATTGTTTCTCACAAGATGAGAACAATTATATCATTGATGTCATGAACATTATATGTATCATTGTTTGATGTGATGCCTGTTTTGACAAAATAAATGGTTGAAAGTTTTCTCATGTAGTGAGTACAAGTGTATACAGTAGTCATTGCAAAATAAATACCATAGTACATTGAAAAAAATGTATCTATTTAAAGATACTAACACAATATTTGTATCTTCCACCATTGGGAATGAAAGCCAATTATGTATGATTTGTGCTTTCTTTTTGTCAGAGTGTGGAGCTACAGTCACTGTGGCAAGACGGACCAGTGGTCTTGTTCTTCCTGCGACGCTTTGGGTGTCAGGTGTGCCGATGGACGGCGGCCGAGATCAGCAAGCTGGAGCCTGACCTGAGTGCCAACGGCGTGGCACTCGTCGGCATCGGGCCTGAGGAGTTTGGCTTTGAAGAGTTCAAAAAGTTGGGGTTCTTTAAAGGATGTAAGCCTTATTCACAGGACACATTTGTGGCTCGGTAATTCAAAAGTAAGATTTTGCCACCATCTTAGTTCTAAGGAACGTCGTTGACTATGCATGAAAAATGTAGCCTTGAAATTCTTATGAATTCTGTTTTCCTAAATGGTGAACATCATTGCAAAATTCCACAAAGGAAAACAAATAATTTTGTGTTGTAACCAGTTAGAACTTCTTTGTTACAGCTGCGGCAGTTGGAAAATCATTCTAAATAAAAATGTATTGCTTTTAGGGAACAATTCACAAATAGCGTCGTAATACAACATAATACAAAAAAGAAATCACATGTCCTTTAAGGAAAATGACCACTTAATGAATATATTATATGTTTGTATCTCTACGTTTTTATTACACTGCCCCAAAGTGACTCTTATAACATAAATAACCGCATTTTCCCCCCTTCTTATTAGCAATCTATGTTGACGAGCAAAAGAAATGCTACAAGGATTTGGGCTTCAAAAGGTGGGTCAATCCAGTTTTACCTTGACCACGACACTTTACATTTGGAGTCACAAGAAGTCAACATTATTGACCTGTACTTTTACAAGTTTCTGAAATGAAATACATACTTAGCCTGATGTCAAATATTTGCTCGAGAAACAAAGCTAAACCGTGTCTGCAAAAGCCAGTGATTTCATCACACTACCACTTTATTAAACATTGCACAGTCACTCACTGCTCACTAATGCTCCACTTTTGTAAACTTACCAGGTATACAGCATTGAGCGTGGTTCCCGCTGCGCTGGGAAAGAAAGTACGAGAAGTAACTTCAAAGGTAGCTGCGTAGAGTTACATGATGTTGTGATTCTTCCACCGCTGCCGTAACATACAATGACCTCCTTTGCTGCTCCTTCATACGATGCAGGCCAACGCTGACGGGATTCAGGGCAACTTTTCAGGCGACCTGCTCCAGAGTGGAGGCATGCTCATCGTAGCCAAAGGTACATTACAACGATTCGAGTTAAGAAAAAAAGGTTTCCCACAGGAAAGATTCTAAATTGAGTTCATTCGTTATGACATTAAAAGTACATCATACATCTTTACTACTAGTACCGCCAAATTAGCATATTCATTCATAAAATATGTATGAAAAACAAAAAAAGTCAACCACTGTAACAAGTTAGCAAGTAAAAAGATGTAATTTTTAAAGTGTTAGTGAAGTTAAAATTTTCAGTTCCAAGAATATGTGCTATGCGCCCCCCATCGTCAAAACACGGCATTCTGAATAAGGGACTTATGAAGGCATAGTTATAGCATTTAATGATATACACTAATTTCAAGTCCATCCAGAAGGGGGCAGTAATGTTCCATATAAAGCGAGAGTGTAAATTAATAAGTTTTTTTTTTTTTTTTTTTTTTCAAAATCGGCGTCGTGTCCATCTTTTTGTGACGACCCTACAAGAAAAAATTTTACTTTTGCTTATAATATAGTGGCGAATATGTTATTTTGGAAGCATTCATTGAATAAAATTCCTAAAAATGCCCCAGCAACTGTGTTTGCCACTTTTGGTATTATGTTCTCTAACAAGTAGTGATGGTAAACTATATTCAGTAAACCTCCACTGGCTGCCAATCCACTTTAGAGTTAAGTACAAGATGCCGCATTAAGATTCTTCTTTTCAAGTATTAAACTGGTCTCACCCTGCCTTACGTCTCCGAGACTCGGACAGTGTTCACTGACTTCATGGGCGATTTCATGATGCCGTGCGAAATGTGAATCTTGGCAAAGTAGAGGTTGGATTTTTAGGGGATTGGGGCTCCATCTTTCTATTGAAGCCAAACAACTCTTCTCTCACCACAATGTCTTGCGTTTTGAGGACTAAAAGATGAATGATTGGATTGGCCTTTATTAGTCTCACAGTGGAGAAATTTACATTTCACAGCAGTAAAGGGATGAAAGAAAGAAGTAGAAAAACAAAATACAGGAGCTGCTGTAAAGGCAGCCACTCTCGTGGCGCCATCTTGAAGTAAAACAAAACGAAATAGCAAATAATGTGACACAACACAAAAGACACAGATAGTCATTCAATTATAAGCACTTTCTGCACCCTCTTTGTTGTATGAAGCAGTTCTAGATGAAAGAGGAGCGAATCAAAGCTTCATTTTCACCAATGTATCAGGGACGTCATGGTGAAATGTGCATGTGTGCTACAAGCTAAATGTTGAAAGCAAACACGAAGCTGTGGCATCCATTGACGAAAAGAGACTGTCTCAAATCTCCTGTCCCACGTAAATTCGCTTCAATTCCAAGCCGCGACAGATCCACATACTTATCAGCCCTCTGTGCTGATGCTCCTTTATTTGTCATGGCAACAAACTTGGACTGTTCTGATGAAGGTAACCCATTTTAAATTAAAATAAAGTAGACTTTTTGTTGTGTGCCGCCGAGGCCAGAGCATGCGCTGCTCACATTAATTTCTCAACCCAGCATATAATCAGTAACTCGTGCTTGATCTGTTTCCTTGTGCTACCGCATGCTGCGGCCTCATATACACACTCCATTTTTTCAGACAGTCCGAACAGCCAACTATTTATCTGACCAGTCTGAATAAACCAATGAGCCATACTTTTTTATTTATTTGATGGCCCGGTGGTCCATTGGTTAGCGCAGGGGTCGGCAACCTTTACGACTCAAAGAGCCATTAGGACCCATTTCCCACAGAAAAGAAAACACTGGGAGGCACAAAATCCTTTTGACATTTAAAATGAAGACAACGCTGAATCTTTTCATCATTGTTTTTTACCTTTATATATGCATAAACAAACTATAGTGTGTTGCGTTTATGAATCAATGAACTGTTACAGAGAAGCGAAATTACATTTCTGCACGCAACAAAAACATTTTAAACTCCGAAAAAAAGACGTTGGGTTGAAGATTACTTTCAAATATAATACTCAATGTCTATTTGAAAAAAAAAGAATATTTGCAAAATGTCAAATACAATATTTATCACCTGGTTAATGTGATTTCTGCTCCTGCACCTCTGCGCACAGCCTCTGCACATCAGGGCTGTATGACGTTACCTTCATCTTCACACAGGACTGTAAGCTGTCGTCTGTCAGGCATGAGCGATGTCTGTTTTTAAGGCGAACGAATCTGCCCACGTATCATTAAACGTTCTGTTTTCTTCAGACACTTTCTTTTCTTAGATTTATCCATAGTTGGCCTACCTGGGGGTCGAAAAACTCAAGAAATCGTGCGCAATTTGGCGGGTGTGACCGGATATACGTCCATTGTCGATGGTTGTGACGTATATTATAAGCGACAAAAAAATTGAGGTGATTGGGGTGAAAGAGCCACATGCGGCTCCGGAGCCGCGGGTTGCCGACGCCTGGGTTAGCGTGTCGATCTCCATTGCAAAGGTACATAGTCCAATTCCAGCTCCTGTTGCAACACACCTGATTCAAATGAACAGGTTAACTGGACATGGGGAAAGTCGTTTAGATTGCACTAACTGCGCAACTGTCCATGTTTTTATGTTCTTGTTGTGTTTATTATTTGGCTTTGTGTTGACTATTATGTGAAGCGTTTTGTTACAGCTGCAGCTATCGTGAAAGTGCTATATATAATCAAGATGTATTGTATTTGTATTCTATTCTATTGTATTGTCTGTGTAAATACACACTCACATTAATGCCGTGAGTTTGTGTTACTTCCGGGTTGAGTCAATGCTGACGCAAATGGCTCCCGCTGCTCACCCGCAAAAAAAATGTTCTTATCCTGTGAATTTAAAGTGTCCTTGAGAGTTTTGAAAGGCGCTTAGAAATAAAATATATCATTACTATTATTAGTATGATGATGATGATGATTATTATTATTGTTGTAATTATAATAAAGCCGTAAGGAGCAGTGACTCTGACAGCTTGATGTATTACGCCTTTCGACAGGTCAGTTTTCGTCAGTTCGCTGTATTCCTTCAAAGTTAAGGAATCGATCACATCCGATATACCTTTTCTGATCCCCAAGGTGGGGAAAAGACCTTGCTGCACTTCATCCAAGACTCCCCGGGAGACTATGTCCCTTTGGAGGACATTGCAAAAGCGTTGTCCATTTCATCCAATGCGAAAGAGGGACAGAGGCCCGTGGTAAGACACATTATTGTTTTTCTCTCCTGTCATTGTCAACTGTCATTGTGGATTTCCTAGACAGGACTTTCCCAGCGTGGGTTTAAATGGAAGAGCAGGAGAAACATGTGTTTAACAACCCACACGTCAGTCTCGTGATATTTGACGTCAGCACTATCGCGTGCATCCACCCGGCCTCCCCACGGAAAATAGCACGGTCGTAACCGACTCGTCACAGCCCATCAGACCACAAAAACTGGAAATGACTTCAATTGATTTGGCCCATCATATCCATGATACGCTAGATCAGGGGTGTCAAACATATGGCCCGTGGGCCGGATCAGGCCCCCACGGAGGTTTGATCAGGCCCGCAGGATAATTTAAAAGTGGAAAAATGCACGAACGCCACAGAATTCATATTTTTAATGAGGTGCAATTCAAGGATTGTCCACTAGGGGCAGAGTGGTGCTTTTCAACCGCGGTTTCAACACCCTCATTAGCCAAAATGTCATTATCCATGCAGAGAAAAGTAGATAAGGAGTGTAGAATTTTGAATGAAAAATGGACCTCGTCATATTTTTTTACAGAGATGCATGGGAAACCTTCGTGCTTGATGTGTTTTCAAGTTTTGGTATTTCGTTTATTTATAGAAGAGGATGCACAAAACCGGGTTAGATAGAGGACATTGATTCGCTGTGGGGATCCCTGATGGGAAAAGCCGAAAGGAAAAGAAGAACATAGCATATATGGTATTATTTTAACGGTCCGGCCCACTTGACATCTACCGAGGCCATATGTGGCCCACGATGTGAAATGAGTTTGACACCCCTGCGCTAGGTAGAGAATTAGATACTTCCCCAAACTGAAGTAATAGGATTGAGACAGTTACGTACAGTATGTTCTTATCTCACATTGAGCTGCAGTAACCGGCCACTCATTCATATCCTCATTTTCAAACCAAGAAAGTACATACAGTATTGTAAAGAAATGTTATCTTGAGTAAAATCTCACGAGACTGGTGGTCAACAGGCTTTAAATAAAGTTGACTGGACGATGGGTTTTCTGTTCCGTTATATCCGTGGCAGCCCCAAGTTTTAATTCTATGGCAGTCTTCTCATGACTCGCTTGTGAACAGATTCTCTCAAAATCCGATTATTTGCTTGACAAAAATCTACCTGAACATGCCTTTCTCTGAACAAACACATCTACGCTCAGTAACAAATTTTTCAACAGCTACAGATTTTTATGTATTTATTTTAATGTCCAATGTTTTCATTCCTTCTCCAAAGCATGGGGCTATTTCCTGTTTTTAATCAGCAGAAAGATGATTATTTTCCCCCATTATACATCTGCCATTTGCTTGGTAATGTGGAAAAAACAGCGAGAATGATGTTAAGCAATTATGCTCAACCGAGGAGCTAATTACTGAACGCTATTTGACACCTTTGCAGTGCAATGACGACGTTTGCACACGTTGAGGACCTCGCTCATCAAGTGTGAGTTAAATTTCATTGAATCAAATGCAAAATAATACATTCCTGCATACACAAATGTTTGGATTGCCGTCTTTTTAAAAACATGAATAAAATCAAGGTCATAGTTTCCAATCCCATTTGGTTGCTTTCAGTTTTTTTTTTGTTGGGGGTGATACATATGTAAGATTCTTTTTTCTTCACAATTGGAGCATCATCATTGCAATGTTGACATTCTTGTGTCAAAACACAAAGTGTAATTTGTTTCTTTACACTTCAAATCCTCTATAACACCTTGGTTGAAATCCCTCTGTCGCATGCAAATCTTTCTGTTCTTTACAATTGGGAAATGCAACTACAACTACAGTAAAGTCTCGTTATATCGATATTGGTTATATCGCTAGTACTGCTTATTACAATACTATTTCTATGAACGCAAGGAGAAAATTTACATGCCGCAGGATCAGATATATCGATAGTCCGGTTATATCGATATTTTTTCCGACTCCCGAGAATATCGATATAACGAAACTTTACTGTACTTTGAAAGAAGTAAGACATATTTCCATATTGAGGCAAACACCAAACGACCAAATTACACTTTGTCAGTTAGTATCGCCTATCCGTGCATTTGGCACATGCAGCAGACAAAATGCTAGTATACCCTGCTAATCGTAAATTAACGCTGACAATGCTTTAAGCTACGTTAAAACTGCAGCTCTGCTTACTTGTTGACCTTCATATGATAATGCTGAGAATTACCTAGCACACTGAAATTATTTTGTTGGGACATTCACTTTAATGGCAATTGTTACAGATTAACATCCTAAAAATAGCAATAGTTGTAGAAATCAACTAAACAGCAAGAACATTCATAAAGCATGATTTTAGGAGACATTTTTTCTATTTGGCAAAGCAACAATGCAATCTCATAAATAGATAAATAAATTCCTCTTACATTTTTAGATATAGTTCTGTTTGATATATATATATTGTGTGTTAATATAGAAAAAAAAATACATGGCTAGTGCTAAGAACACACTTTCACCGTATGGATATAATCTGATGTGTCTCTATCTAAGTGGTGTTGTCTTGAACATCAAACAAATACAGTAACACTTATTTATATCGACTACCTATATCAGGGGTCGGGAACCTTTTTGACTAAGAGAGCCATAAAAGTAAAATATTTAGAAATGTTTTTCTGTGAGAACCGCACACACGCGAGCGCGCACGCGGCCATTTTCCTACAAAATGTCAGAATGTATTATTTAAAATAACTTAAAGGCAAAGTTACTGCTAGTTAGCCTGCACACTACTCATTAGCTTCCATACTTGGTTTCTGCTGTCTCTCGCAGAAGTATATTGATGCTAACGTTAGCACGGGGCTTGTCAAAGTGCCACTGACATTCGACTGTTTCATCGATGCTATTGCTTCATTGCAAATGAGAATCAGAATCTTTTTTCTCCACAATGGCGAATCCTTCGGTTTATTCAACCTGAAGTGTATGATATTGTTTTACTCGTCTGGTTTATTTAAAAAGGGTGTTTACCTGTTTCAACAACGGCCAGTATCATCCAAACAAAATTGCGCTTTTTGCCAACCTAGGTCAGTATCATCCAATCAAAATTGCGCTTTCCGCCAACTGCAGTCCCAACAGGAAATGAACAGCGAAAAAGCGAGAATATGTATTTAGTTTTATCGGCGAGCCATATGCAATCATCAAAAGAGCCATTTATGGCTAAGAAGCCGTAGGTTCCTGACCCCTGACCTATATTGTCGAATAGAGCACATTCAGATTAAACAGTCACAAAGCATCCTGAATGTCTTTCCTCTTTCTTTCTTTACTTCTCTCTTGCGTGTAAGCTCTCTGTAGCACAGAAGCAACATTGATCAACCTACTCTATATCACTCCTGCTTTGCTCGGCTTTGATTCTCCTTCCATTACTTGATAATAAAGATAGGCAATAACAGTCCCAGCCCCATTCGTCCAGGTACTTATTGGTGGTCACAAGGCCTTGGGGTCCTTTCATCTCCATGAAATCAATGTGAGCGTCATTTGCTGGCTTGCGCCTGACCATTACACCGATCATATGTAATTGCTTGTGTCCAAAAGGCAAATGAGTGCAGTCTGAGCTTAATGTTGTTGGACTAATTCGACAAATGTAGTCTTGTCGTCTCATTTGCAGTCATGGAAGCTGAGAGAAGATTCGAACGGTGCTTCAAAAACGCTGCAATTTTTATGACTAGCAACATTATTGTTATTATTATTATTTTTTTTAAACAGTCGTTACACGAATGACTCAAAAGTTGAACCTTGAAATATCCAATCCCAGTTCTAACAGAAACAGGACTAAACAAGACAGTCATCGTTTGCTTTATTGTATTTTTTTCTTTAAATGCTGCTTTGACATTTCTTTGGGAATTAGCGATGATAAGCCAACACAGACAACGATATTGACGACAAAGGGAATTTATCCCCAAAAGCGGTCCTTAAAATTGATAACAAATAAAGCACTTTTTTTGGATACACTCATACAGTTGAGTTGACTTTCGTGACACTGTTTTTATAATAATAGGTGGTTGTTTTTGTTGTCTTTTGCAGTTGTTTTTTTATGTGAATCAGTAATTAATAAGTGACGAAGAAAATGTTAATGTCAACACTAAAATAGAAAAGGGAATGTATCGTGAAAAGCCATCCTCTGACAACTAGCGCACGAGTCGTTTGCTGTTGTTGTAGTCTTAGTTGTTTTTTTGTTTGTTTTTACTATAGCTTCGCTTCAATTTGTTTCACTAGTTTTACAGTTTGAACAGGAGTAAGCTACCAAACGTGAATACACAACAGACTCTTAGAGCTCAACAGTCCCATGCACAGATGACTCAAAATTTGACTAAAAGCACGAGTTTATTAAGAAAGCCACAACGCCCTGATCCCAATCGTGACAAAAACAAAGTTGTTTGACATTGTGTGGTGAATCGGTTGTGATAAGGTAAGCCGGAAAATCATTTTGCTACATCGCTTTTAAGCAGTTACTGTTTTTCTCTTACAATTGACAATCAACTACATCAAAGGGGTACTTGTACTGTATGAACATGTTTGATGAGTTGAACTTTTAACCATTTACTAGATTTGTTTTCCCAATCCGCCAATGAAAATTCAAACCAATCGTGGGTCAGACAGGTCCTTTGAACTCTTGTAGTTCTTTTCATTCACTACAATTATTCCCTAAACTTGGAATATGTCTGAGGCACTCAAAAAGCTTCCGAAAAGCCATAGTTGAAAGATTTGCTGACTTATTGTTAAAGGCTGCAGCTCACTTTGAATGTTAATTTATGGTGAAAGCTGCAAAAATTTAAGTCTCAAGTCTCTCAGGTAATTTTCTGCACTTAGGCAAACTCACGGGGCGGAACTAATTCTCTTGTCGCCGCCGATGTTTCCATTACGTTTGCGAGTGCGGGCCCCTGATTCATTCCGCTGCGGTCAAATGAAAACATGAATCACAAAGATCTGCTCTCTAGATTTGTGCGGACGATTCCCAGAAGAAAATGCTTGACACAAAATGCTAGCGTTGCCTCGTGAGTTGACTGTCAAGCCATGAAACGAATCCACGATGTCACCGGTTGCAAATGAGAGAACAGTGACCTCAGTTCATGGTGTCACCTCAAATAAATGAGCCTCTAGCAGGACGGTCAGCATGAAGACAGTGTCTCCTTTCAGCCCGCCGTCACATGAAATATAACAAAGCAAGTGTAAAACTTTCTACCAGACGCGGCACTTTTGCTCTGGGTTCATCGGACTGCCTTTCTGGCACTGGAACGCTTCTGAGAAAGCTTCAAAATTCTGGAGTGAACCGAGAACCCTAATGATAAAAAAAAAAATACCAGTGTGAGTTTGCAAAATCCATCTTTGGAGGCTGCTCTGAGACAAAAAAAAGGAACCCGACACTACTCAGAGAAAACTTGAGGACCCAAATAAAACAAGGGGTTGCTATACAACCTTTTGTTTTAGAAGACACATTAACTATCCTTTACACATGCAGGCGGGTGAAAAACACCAAAGTCCACTGGTTTAAAAGTCATTTGGTTTAAAGTAACTGTCTGAAAACTAACCCAACATCCAGTGAAAACTGGAGCACTCTGAGAAAACTTTACAAACCCAGGACTTCACAGAGAATACTTGAACCACCAGATCGTTGTGGTCTACCCAAGGAAGCCTGGAACCTCTTAAGAAAGCTGGAGTTTCTGAAGAAAACCGAATTGGAGTACCAAGACAAAATTGAATCTTTGAAATACTCGCACCAAAGCATGGGAAGACCATGTAAACTTCAGAAAGAAAATTAAAAACTGAATCTAACTGGAGTGGTACAGTGGTGGACTGGTAGCACACTGGCTTCAAAGTACAAAGGTTTAGGGTTCGGATCCTGCTCCGGCCCTCCAATGTGGAGTTTGCATGTTCTCCCTGAGCCTGCATGGGTTTTTCTCCCACTTTCCAAAAACATGTGTGGTGGGCTGATTTAACACTCCAAATTGTCCCAAGGTGTGAATTTGAGCCTAATGGTCGTTTGTCTATGTTTGCCTTGTGATTGGCTGGCAACCAGTTCAGTATGTACCACACCCCCCTGCCCAAAGACAGACTCCAGCACACCCCTCAACCCTTCTGAGGATAAATGGATCAGAAAATGGATGAATGGATGGATCAAACTTGCAGTGCAGGAGCATCAAACCCTTGACCATTTGACAAAGCTTCGTTCCCAACAAACAACTCTCTGATTTCGCATAATGACTTGACTTACTTAAGAGTAATTTAGCAATGTTGGAATGTATTGTACATCTTACCTGTATTCTAATGGACTGTGAGAGTCCGTCTTGATGGACTGGCTTGCATATTCGGGCCGATATGCACCACACCAAACCTGGATAATGTAAAGTAATCATTTCGCGCAGTGAATGGACCTGTTGTCCAAAAGCACGATCCACGGGTAAATGCCTGAAATTCTTGATGGACTTCCAAAATACCACATATCCCTGTTTAGTTATTTTCTTTGCTTACTTGGGCAAAGTTAAGAAAGAACAGCTGTTTGTGATCCATGTCTAAACCGGGAAGACGAGGCTCTTCGCCTTCTGTTTCCACCCAATTCAGGTAAGCCTGTAAACAAATCAAGCAAAAATTTTCAAAACACATCTCACGTGTCATGTGTACCTCAAAATCATGCAATAATCTACTCATAGCACAGCCCACCTTATAAGCTTGCCGCACCCCTCCGTTATCTGCAATGTTTTCCCCTAATGTGCTGATTCCGCTCACCTATAATGACAAGTCCATGAATGCACACAAACGCATCAGCGGTGTCATTGATTTGTAATCATGAACAAGCCTGACATTTTGTCCACCCGCGAGCTTCCAGTTGAACTTGCCGTACTGCTGCACCATGCACTGTGACTGCTCCTTGAAATGCTCCGCAGAGTAATTACTCCACCAGTTGAGCATGTTGCCGTCCTTGTCGAAATTACGCCCTTTCATGGAAAAACCATCCACCATACATTAATTAAAGTACAGTTTCAGATCTGGCCATCTTCAGAGCTAGATTATTACATTTTGTCACTTCGACACTGGACAGTGACATTTTGCCTCTGTGCATAACCCATCAGGACGGAGCAGTGAACCGCAAACAAAAAGTGGCCGTAGATCTAAGTACTTGGCACATGGGAGCGTGGAGACAAAGTAGCTGCTATATACGGAATACCCAGAGAAAACTGCCATAACCCAAGGACAATTGAAGTACACAGAAAGAGATGGAGTACCCTAAACATCTGGAGTTCACAAAAAAGTGTAACTATTTAAAAAAAATACTTGTCAGTGAAAAATAGACTGGCAAAAGGTGGAGTTCAGAGAGAAAACCAAACTAACCAAGGAAACGTGAAGTTGACGCAGACAAATCGATTCTTCAGACTAAACCAGTATTTTTGGGACTAGTAAGGGATAGGATGTTTTAGGGTCACCTCTGCATTTAAAGTAGCCACCATTAAGCAAGCCTTACCGTTGTCATCGAAACCGTGTGTGATCTCGTGTCCGATGACCATTCCAATTCCACCAAAGTTCAAAGCCTGCTGTTGATTTTTACTAAAGAAAGGTGGCTGCAGGATGCCAGCAGGAAACACTAGCAAGCACAACAAGGTGCACATAAGTGTAACAGAAACCCCGATTCACAGGCATTGTCATTGAAAATCTTACCGATCTGGTTTCTGTTGGGAGAGTAAAAAGCGTTCACCACGGCCGCCCCGATGATCCACCTGAGAAGCGACAAGGAATGTCAAGTATTTCTCCAGACAACATATTTGAGCCTTCATCTTTCCGTGAATGTTAACTTACAAGTTGGGATCCACTGGCTCTCTGAGCTTTTTGAGACTCTTGTGGGCTTCAGACTTGAGGTTCTCCAGAATGTTCTCAAAGTAGTGTTCCTTGCTAAAATTCAACTGAATAGGCAAAGCGGTACAAATGAGGGGATGCAAGTGTGTGTGTGTGTGTTTGTCTATGTATCGATTGATCCATAATGTAGATATATACATCGATAGATCAATACATATTGTTAGCTATTTTCTCCATGACCACACAGTGTCTGTGTTCTTACGTGAGCATACTCTTGGTCCAGCTTCTGGTTACTCTCCTGCAGAATGTGATCCGGATAGCCAATATGCTCTTTGATGGCCATGGCCTGCAGAAGATAACACTACAATTAGGCTGACAATTTCCAACATCTGCATGCATGCAACTCACAATGTCGAGACAGATCTGATTTTTACACTCATTTGGAAAACGCCTCATTCCAGTTTAGCGATGTCTGTTCCCAATTGGTGGTATAACATGAAGGATCTAACCAAGAGGGCACCTCAGAGCAAACTAATATAGGCTTTGGTTGCCTTGAAATCCAATGAAGGTTAAGGAGGCATCCACATACAGAGAACACTCCCTGCTTAGGCATGGCCAAGACTCACATGAGCCCAGGGTAGATGAACAGATAAAGTTTACCTTCTCTCTCGCCTTCTCCTTGGAAGGTGCATCCATCCAACTTAGCTCCTCCAGGGTTTCTACATACGCTGTCTGGATCTTCCCAATGAGATCACTGACCTAAGAACACGAACAAACCAGGATGATGGTGGCAACAATCCCTGTAGTTCATTGATGACCATTCCAGGGTGTCATCCACCTAAATCAGCTGTCACATGCTTAAGTGCTCTGTGACCCTGAACACGACATGGTTTTGAAAAGTTTGGAGCGCTAATCAGTCATCCCGTTTGCCCTTATCTAAACTGTTCCTCTCTGTTGTTTCCAATGTTAATTAGTCATCGGTGAAGAAAATTATGTTCCTCACCATTCGTTTGCTTTCTCCGGCAAAGGTCTCACGTACGTAGAGCGCTCCAACGGCATTTTCCATGCTGCTCTGGACATAACGAACGCATTCTCGCCACCAGGCATCCTCTACTGTGGTACCATACAGAGTCTGAAACACACAAAAATGTGAAATCGACAAGAACTCACTAACCAAACATTTTGTTGTGGCGGAGTCTACCTTCCTGTAACGGGCCCTGGCTTCTTTGAAACGACGACTCAAGCTATTGACTCTGTCAATGACCAGCTGCCAGGTGAGGTAGTTCTGCATAGTTCTGCACATACGAAGCATTCCAACATTGGTGCATTTCACTTTCTTTCTTTCTTCTGTTTTGTTCTTCGCACAAGTGCCTTATGCTAACCGAACGCTGTGTCTGGCGAGGACTTCGTTCATCTTGTCCAGGTAAGGAGAGCCGTAGATCACCACTTCTTCTTCCAACTCCACATCAAGAGACACGCTGGATAACACGCCTTCAATAAACCGTCTCCAATTAAATCCCTGAAATGCAGCAAGAGTTTTCCTTTAAGGACAACCGTATTTTCCGATTTATACGGTGCACTGGAGCATATGGCGCACCCCCAATTTATGGTGTATTTTCAAAGTTTTTCCATATGTAAGACGCATTGGACTTTAAGGCGCACCTTCAATGAACGCCAAAAGTTTTCCGAATGTAATATATAAATATAGAAACGTTTTTCAAATATAAGACACACCCATTATACGGCACTACATGAGAGGCTGGGTTCACGCACTACTTCTACAAGGGGAAATAGAGTTAGTTGCTGCTGCCAGTACATGGCTCAATATTACTTCACACATAAGACGCACTGCCATATAAGGCTCACAGTTATCTTTTGATGAAATTGAAAGCTTTTGGGTGTGCCTTATAAACCGGAAACTACGGTAGGTGTTATTTATTCCTCGTCTTCTGATGAATAAATCACCTTTTAGAAGCCCAACAAAAACCAAAACATTTTGGTGGTAATGTATATTAGGCATCTAAAATGCAAAATTTAGAAAGGGCGCAAATGAGCCTTGCTAAATTGCTAATGAATTTCTGGCACTTGCATGAGAAGTTGCATACAGCGCTCACAACAACTGACATGAATCCAGCATATAAGGTCATTGGATGAACGGCAGTCGCTGTCACGAGGCCTCATGACCATCACATATAATTGTTGTCAGTTACAAAACAAACATTGGAAAATACGCCAGGGCCTGTTTGGGCAACTCTCAAGACAAAGACAGTAGTGTCTAATCGTCGGAGCAGCCCGCTGTCGACAATTCCCATCGCAATATTCGTGTTAATTACTTTCTTTTGTCCGAGCGAAGCATTGTCATCAACTGCTCCACGCCACCCTGTGTGTTATCTCCGTAGGCAGACCCACAGTCCTCACTCACATTAAAGCTGAATGTGCTCTGCAGCTCGTTCAGCGTCATCTTGTTGTAAAGTACAGTGACATCCTGGCGCTCCTCAGCCGGCAACGTGGCCTGGATGGAGAGAAAGCATCTGTGTCATTGTACACTGCCAAACAAGTGCCGTGAAATTTTTACAAGTTGTTGTTCTGCCTGAAAATGTAACAGTGTATCATATGATTGGGCATTGAGTTGATATTTAAAAATGATTACCATATTTTCCGGCATATAAGGCGTACCGGAGTTTAAGGCGCACCCACAATGAATAATGTATTTTCACACTTTTTCAATGTACTGTATAAGACACACGGGAGTATTAGGCGCACCCACAATGAATGGTGTATTTTCAAACTTTTCCCATATATAAGGTGAACCGGACTATAAGGCACCTTCAATGAATTATACAGGTATATATTTTTGGAAATATAATATATGAATATACAAATGTTTTCCCAATATAAGGCACATCGCATTATAAGGCGCGACAGAGGTTGCAGTTACGCACGACTTCTTCTACAGGGGGGAAATGGAGTCAGTTCCTGCTGACAGTAATTGCGAGATCTGTTGTGGCTCAATATGACTTCATATATAAGGCATACATGCGTATAAGGTGCAGGATTATCTTTTGAAGAAAATGAAGGCTTTTTGGTGTGCCTTATACACCGTAAAATACAGCACATTTTTCATATATTTTTTTATGTATTTATTTTTTCATGTATTTATTTTATCCGGCGCTCATCGTCACACTCACATTGGCAATGTCCGTCTCCAGGTCCAGCACTTGCATCATTTCATCCCACACACGTTCATCGTCCTGCGTGCGGTTCCTGTCCTCCCGTGTCATCTTGGCGATGGACACCATGAAGTGGAGGTAGGCCTCTCGAACCTACGGTGATATTGGTAATGGTCATGACAATATATGCTGTTATCAGTAGGATAATTGGCCTTTTTCGTGCTTCACCTTTTTGTAGTTTCCATCATTGAAATAATAATCTCTTGAAGGCATCCCTAGTCCTGGCTGATCAATCTAAATAAAATAAATGACATACTGTCATGTACCATAACAGAATATTACAGTGACATTGATAGTAGGTGATGTGTCAGAAAATTATTCTTTTTTGGGAAAAAAGAAAACATAATTCAAATAAATTCGGCAATGGCAGTGAACAGGGGGTTGGCTTACTTTTGGCTCACCTTTAAAGGACAACCGACGTCTCCGGACAAGTTGTGTCCATAATTTGTAAAATGGCTTCCAATAACTTCTACTGAGCGTATTTTACAAAGATTCCACCGCATATAGCTAGATTTTACGTTTTAAGACTCGCGCTGAATATTCAGGAAGTCTTGTTTTTGAGTTGGTGACGAGTCCGTACGTGACGTCACTAAAGGACCGCCCTTTACCATAAAAAAGACGCATTGCAGCGGTCCTTCCATCACGACAATGTATTTTGCTGTACTTGTTTGGTCTGGGGACCTCGTGTTGCACCCAAAAGCCGCCAGAAGAGGGCGTCCAAGCGTCATATAAGGAATTTATCAGCCTGTGGAAATGGAGGTGGCCACAGGAGGTCGCCATTTTGTGCCTCTTTTTCTGGGTGAGAGATTCTCCCCCAATGTTGCCTCAAAATGGCACAAATAAATTTTTTAATTACAAACATGTATGCTTTCCTCTTCAGAACTATTTGAATCATATTCATAACTGGATGTGTAACAAGAAAGCATATTCTCCGAATCTGAAGCCATTGTTTTGATTCTGCAGCAATGCAAGACGTCTTGCATGAGATGTTGATCTTACGTAAACAATATGGCGCCGAGAATCCCGGTCGTCAGTCCACACGTACATGTCCAGTAACGCCTTCTTGTGATAGCGAGATGTCATTGTGGCCAAAGTGTCCTCGAGGTTCCATTCTTCCTCTGCAGTAAAATCACATGTAGTTTAACCCATTGAGCGCTTACATTTCTATCAAAGTTCAATCAAAGTGACAAACATTTTCAATACAATTCAGAGAAGTCAATTAATATGAAATGTGTTTTTGCAGACGAGTAATTTAGTTTATTTATTTTTTTTTTGTTACAAAAATATTAATTTTTCAAATGTTATTTTTTATTTTTTTGGGAACAAAATAATTCACAGATTGTTCCATTTAATATAGAGCACAGATTCAGTATGAACTATGATCTAATTTTTATAGCAACATGCCTTTTTGGCAACAAAGTTATTCTTTATCACAAAATGATTTTCTTGTCAGCTGGTTGGACATAATGTTATTACCGGAGGTGGCGTTCCAGTCATCAGAAGTCACAGGCCAGTCGCCAATAGTGTCGATGAGACTCAAGAGGGGCTGAGAATCACGTTGCTCGATGAGGCCTAAATGAATGAAGCGCTCATAACATGAGGGGCACCTGCACAGGTCCAATGCATGACCTGTCCGTCCCCAACATATTTTCTTTAAAACGACCTTCATCTCTGCCAAATGTCTTTCAAGTTTCAATCATCATCATAAGGATGATTTTATTGATAGAAATATTAATAAGATTCATCCAGTTACTTACTGGAATAAAAACGATTTTTATTTTTTAGATGTAGACAACTGATGAGCTTACTCTCATTCAAGCAGGAGCTGTAAAGGATTTTGGCTTTCTTGATGGCATCTCGGTCTTCTTCGCTGTACGTCTCCAAAGCACCTGAAAGGCAAGCGACACTCAGCCAACAGCTTTGTCTTAGTGGCAAGTAACGATCACCATTGGCATTGGCGTTATATTTGATTCAGAAGCTTTTTTTCAACTACAATCATGTACAATACAATACATATTGATTTATATAGCACGACACAACGATATAACGACAGCTGAAGCTGCAACAAAACACTTTGATTTAATATACATCAGTTATTTTAAATAATTAGTTTGGTTAAAGAAAGACCAAACTAATGGATCGTATTTATGTCATTTTAGCATTTTTAATACAAATCTGTGATTGTATGGAACTTGATTACTTAAAAAATGTGAAATACTGTATATATAAAACAATTCTATGTAATGAAAATTTACTAAGATGTTTTTTCTCAATCAAAACAGAGCTAAATATAATAAAATTTAATGGATTGAAAACCAAATATTTAAATCTACATATATCTATATCTAATTTAAAACAGATTCTTAGCTTACAGATAGTGTATTGTCGGTGTTCAAATACCTGACATGTTTCGGCATCTATGTATATATGTATATGTGTATGTATGTATGTATGTATGTATGTATGTATGTATGTATGTATGTATGTATGTATGTATGTATGTATGTATGTAGGTAGGTAGGTAGGTAGGTAGGTAGATGAATTTATCAGTAAGTCAATATGATATTCTCATTTTTTTTAGAAATTGCTGATTCTAATTTAAGAAAATAATTTAGATAGATAGATATAGGATATATATATATATATATATATATATATATATATATATATATATATATATATATATATATATAAATTGCTGATTCTAATTAAAAAAAATAATTTGGTTCATTTGAAAATAAACTGGCCTCCAGACAGTCTGTGAACGGTATGTACATATTTACCATACCATGTATTAATTCATATGATTTTACAATATATCATACAGTACAATTTGATAAATTTGAATTATTTGTTTTTCCGGATTTAATTCACTGCCGGGGATTAAAATGAGTTTAAAAATATACAAGACAACCCTTGCTGTCTCTTCCTCAAGGTTAGGTATCCAACGCAGTTTTTTTTGAAAATGTGATCCCATCTTATCAAAGAGCTCTTCTCCCCCACACACCCTAAGAAAAGTCTCCTCTTTAATAAAATCTCCACGGTGCAGGACTGTGGTTTGGCAATTTGTTCTATAACCAATGAAGGGCCACATCCTTACCTTTGAGCACAATCTCCAGCTTGTCTCGAAGGATGTCAAAGACGCTGTGACGCGAGCTGGTCTCGGGTATGACGTGGCGCTCCAGCCAGCCCCCGCAGGCGTACTGGTAGAAGTTATCGCAGGGCTTCACTGACGCATCCATATTCTGGAGGAGCCTCGATGCTTTGGTGGAGAGACATGATGATTGCAGGCGGTGGATATCGGAATAAAAGTTGTATAAGGCCTCACCTGCGGTAACGCAGTCTGCAGTTGTGCATATGGTTTCAAGGTTAGAGCGAAGCAGCTGACCTGAGTGGAAACAATGAACTTGCTACCTTGGAAGTTGAAACACCTCAAACCATGGCCCACTTTATCTTGAAACAAACATTTTGACTTGAGGCTGTCTTCAAATTATTAACTGTGTATGCTTGTGTGTGTGTGTGTGTGTGTGTGTGTGTGTGTGTGTGTGTGTGTGTGTGTGTGTGTGTGTGTGTGTGTGTGTGTGTGTGTGTGTGTGTGTGTGTGTGTGTGTATATGAGTATGTGCATTTTTCCTGTGAGTATTTTTTTAACGCATCTAGTGGATGGGGTGTTCCTCAAACCAATACCATCTTAGGTTCATGCTGGCCGAACAAATTCTTGTCCCAGAAACTTCTACAACCTACTCAGATGAGAGGCGAATTGTTTTCTCAGACAAACAGCAGTCCAGTTGCTATTAATTTGATTCCCTGAGAATCTATTTCACATATTTTCCCTTTATAAATAGCGAGCTAGCTAGCTAGATATATAGATAGCGAGATAGCTAGCTAGCAAGATAACGAGCGAGATAGCTAGCTAGCGAGATAACTAGCTAGCTAGCGAGCGAGCTAGCTAGTGAGTGAGCTAGCGAGATAGCTAGCTAGCGAGATTAGCTAGATAGATAGATGGATCGATGGATGGATAGATAAATGGATAGAGCACAAAATATCTCTTTTAAAGTCATCGGAGTAGGGTAGTGAATGCCCGCCCTTTGACCAAAAAGAACTCCGAGTGAAGTCGGGGACTACTTGTGGAAATCATTTAGGATGTATTGGCGGCACAGTGGACTCTGGTGCGTCAGCACTGACTTTTGTGCGGCGCTGCTGACTTGGCAGCAAGGCGACTTTAGAGCATTAAGCGAGGTGGCGCTTCCCCGCATGATGGCACTTATCCCTCATTGTACCATGTTGACTGTCTGCGCTTCACAGTCGCTCACCTCCCTTGTCCGCCGAGCTCCGCGACACGCTCGAATGCTGGGATTGTTCTGGGAGTGGGGATTAAAACAACAATAACAGAACATTTGTGAGAATGTCACAAGCACAGCTATTTAAAATTTTGTGAGGATTGCACGTAATTACCATTGTAATTTTTTTGTTTTGGTTTTTCCAAATGGTTCTCAAGCACGCATGCACTTTTCCAAGCCAACATTGACAGTAAAAGATGCAATGTATTATCGGTACCTTTCAGCGCGGATGTGTATAGGACTACCAAGCCAGCCAGAGCACAGCTGACCAATAGCAGTAGCACAGACAGACCAATTTCTGCCACCGTCCAGCCACGTTTGGCAGGTTTACTGGATTTCTCCATGATGTCCATTTGGCTTTCTGATTTTCCCATTCTCTTCACTGTAGCTTCTACGATGAAAGAAAAATGGAGGCGACAGCAGGTTTATCCATACCTGTCAACCTCCACGGCTCCATACCCTTACAAACTGTCATATTTTCCCTTACAAAATAATCTTACACCATATTTTTTTTTCTCCAAACGTGTTTATGTAGTTTAACATGTTATATATATTGTACATGTGTTCCGTTATATCATTCTGTACATATTCTTAATTAATGATGAAATTACAAGTGTTGCTTAATTACCACATGAACAAAGCGAAAGTTAGGTTCTCTTTGTTCACCTGTGATCGGAATAATGCAATGGGAAATCCCCAGGCGGCAGAGGCATGCGCACAGTAGCATTAAAGCGCTCGCTTCGTTTGCAATGAAAAAAAAAACGTTACCAAGAGAGGCTACCGCGGTGAACTCGTTCGACTTGATTGATTTGCCGTTTCGTGATAGTCGGTGTATACCCGATGGTACCCATCATTGACAAATGTTCATTTTTCCGTACAGATTTTCTTGTACGTCGTACACGTCTTAAAATGCATAATAAACGCACTTTGTACGGCAAAAACGTACAGGTTGACAGGTATGGTTTTAGCAGATACTCTGTTTGCAGCGGTTTATAAACAAATATTGCTTGGGTTCATGAAGTTTGCTTGCAGACATCTTTGCATAACACTTGTACTTTCTTTCAAAGCGTAAATGTCACATTCATATTTCAAGCATGATTGTTTTTTTAAATTTTTTGCTTTGATTTAGCGTTCACCAAGACAGTCAGATCTATGTCCAGCCGAGCAGAAAGAACGCTTTATCCTTAAGGTCACTTTTGTCCGGCTTGGAACAAAACAAATCAAGGCCTGGATGGAACTGGATTTGACTTGAATTTAAATGCAATGAAAACAGAAGTTATGGAGCTTGGTCCCAGTAGCCTTGGGTAAATACTATCCTGTTGACTTACTGGTAATCTTAAAGGACAACCGACGCCTCTGGACAAGTTGTGTCCATAATTTGTAAAATCACTTCAAATGACTTCTACTGAGCGTATTTTACAAAGATTCCACGGCATATACAGTAAAGTCTCGTTATATCGATATCGGATATATCGATAGTCCCGGTTATATCGATACTATTTCTATGCACGCACTGAGAAAATTACATGCAAACAGGGTCGATAGTCCCGGTTATATCGATACTATTTCTATGCACGCACGGAGAAAATTACATGCAAACAGGGTCGGATATATCGATAGTCCCGGTTATATCGATATTTTTTCGGACTCCCTTGAATATCGATATAACGAGACTTTACTGTAGTTATATTTTACGTTTTAAGACTCTCGCTGTATTTTCAGGAAGTCTTGTTTTCGAGTTGGGGACGATTCCTGACGTGACGTCAGGAACGCCCCTGACCGAGAAAGCGACACACAATGCATATTGTGTACTTTGTTTGGTCTGAAAACATCGTGTTGATCTGTGTTGATGGCGAAATTAGAAGGAAAACACATAAATAATGCGATGTTGAATCATTGTGTGTTGCACCAAGACTACTATTTGATACTAGTTGACATGAATTCCCAGCAGACAAATCAACCCATTTCCAACGGAGCTTGGGCGCCATCTTGTGCATTTTCTGGGACGCTACATTGGAGTCCTGACGGCTCGAATTGATACGCAAGGACGTCTTTAATCGATAGCAAACATTATGCTTTCCTCTTCAGAACTCTTTGCTTGAGAGTTTTGAAAGGCGCTTATAAATGAAATGTATTATTATAATCATATTCATAACTGGATGAGTAACAAGAAAACATATTTTCCGAATCTGATGCCATTGTTTTGAATTTAAAGCAAGGCAAAGACGTCCTGGCGTGACGTCACGGACAAGGGGGTGGGACCTTCTGAAACTCGCAATTTCCTGGGTCATTTTGAAGTAGTTTTGGGACACTTTAACTCATTTTTATTGGTGTTTTGCATTTGACTAAAAATATGTGCGTGTTTTGGGTATTTTAGATGCTATAAAACGTTTTTCTGCTCTCAGTTAGGAAACAAAAAAATGATGTCGGTTGTCGTTTAAACTTGGTTTTTAAATTGGACGGTGTAATATGGTAATCATTCATGAATAATACATCCAGTATTCCAACATCGCTGTTGTGTTCTGAGGAGGCACCAATCTGGATCCATATTTGGTAGAGATGTTCTGGTTCGCAATTCTTGCTACCTGGCTATGCCTCTCGGAAACCTTAGCCATCAGTATTTTACAACCTGCTCTGATACATGGAATTAGTTTTTTGTACATGCCATGCAGAGGCTTGTCTTTCCACGACAGTCCATCTGGCTCCTTGTGTAGGCTGTTATTCACTAAGCAGGTTGTCCTTCGGGGGCCATCCTCTTCGGGGGCCATCCTAGCGGGGCATCTGATTACTGGCCTCTGGAGTTCTATTTCATAGCCTAATTGAGTTCTTATTGATGTTTTTTTTTTCTTTAAGATTCCTGTTGAGGTTATCCTGTTCCATGGTGGGGGGGGGAATTTGGGTGAGGAAGTGTGTCCATGTGTTCAGTGTTTTGGATGTTTGTGTCATTTTTGAATGTGTGAAAAGTTGATGTGGTAAACCCACAGATTTGTTTGGATTATTGGTGGAATCTAGGATATGATACACTGATTCATTTTCATGCCACACTTCAAGTTGTTGTCGTGAACAGCCAAAAGACTGCACGTCAAAGAGTTTAATTAGTTCAACGTGGTTCATTTGACTTTATTTGAGTACCAATCGGAGCTAAATTATATCTATCCATCCATTTTGCAATCTGCTGATCCTTATGAAGATCATGCTGGAGCCTATCTGAACAGTTTTTGTGGAGTAGGCATCAAGGGTACACCCTAAACTGGTTGCCAGTCAATCGCAGGGCATATAGAGACAAACGCTCACAATTAGACAAGAGGGGCAATTTCGAGTATTCCATCAATCTACTATGCAGTTTTTGGGAAAGTGGAAGGATACTCACCGTGTCGCCCCACAGATGTATAATAAATCAAATATTTTATATGACAATGTAGGTTCATTTATTGTTTGTTGAAAAAAAACCTTTGTTGACAAAAAGGAAGACGACCTTGGAAAAAAAAATAATTGCATTTTAACTCATTCACTGCCAGACGATGTGCAAAAATATTTCCATTCCAGTGCCAGGGTTTTTGTCATTGTCACTCAAATTGCTGGACCCACAAAATGTTGAGTCTTAGGACTACATAAACATTCAACACAGCGTTAGAAACCGTAGACTCTCTTCTTTCCTCAGTAAAGAGTTAATTCCTAAATTATATGGGTCTAGAGTTATATGAGCTTGAAATGAGGGCGGCTGTCCAAAAGACAATGCATACATATTGGTTTATATAGCGATTTAACAACAGCTGAAGCGGTAAACAAAGCGCTAATATTGAAAAAAGGGAAATGCTGCCCCATGTGGAATGGAAAAAACTTCGCCAGAGGTCTGACTAGCGCTTTATCGGCACCCCTCGCAATAAAATTCAAAACCCAAACAAATTCAGGAATGACGCTCCACGTCAGTTTTCAATTCCCGAATAAATTCTGGAATGGCAACGAATGGGTTAAATCGCAATTAACTAATTGATCGTTTGTCATTATCATTAAGACATAACAGAATTTTACTTATATAGAAGCTAAAATGTCATGTTTTAAATCATCGCCTCCCTATTCAGTTAATTTAAGTTTCATCATGACCAGACAGTTTACATTTTAAGACTTGTGCTGAATATTCCGGAAGTCTTGTT
This sequence comes from Hippocampus bargibanti, assembly GCF_051943395.1. NCBI lineage: Eukaryota > Metazoa > Chordata > Actinopteri > Syngnathiformes > Syngnathidae > Hippocampus > Hippocampus bargibanti. Next base: position 10,376,063 of record NC_142745.1, read on the forward strand.
TTTGAGTTGGTGACGAGTCCTCACACGTCACTGAAGGAACGCCCCTGACCGAAAAAAAAGACACATTGTAGCAGTCCTTCCATCACGTCAATGCATTTTGCTGTACTTGTTTGGTCTGAAAACTTCGTGTTGCACCAAAAAGAGGCAGAAGAGGGTGACAAAGCTCTGTGTAAGGAATTATTATTATTGTTTTTGTTCTTTTGACTTCAAGACGGCGCCCCGAGAGTGGCGGCCTTTCCAGCGGCTCCTGTATTTTGCTTTTGTACTTTCATTTCTTTCATAACTTTGCTGCTGTGAAATGTAAATTTCTCCACTGCCAAACTAATAAAGGCAAATCCAATCCAATCAGCCTGTGGAAACGGTCTGATTAATTCCTGTCACATTTTGAGGTATCTGGGGCAGGAAATGTATCACCAAAAAGAGGCAGCAAATGGCGACAAAGCTCCGTGTAAGAATTAATCAGCCCGTGGAAACAGGCTGATTAATTCTTACATTTCCCGCCGCCAGATACCTCAAAATGGCACAGAATAAATGATTTAATCGATTACAAACATGTATGCTTTCCTCTTCAGAACTATTTGAATCTTATTCATAACTGGATGAGTAACAACAAAGCATATCCTCTGAATCTGAAGACATTGTTTTGATTCTCCAGCAAGGCAAAACGTCTTGGGGTGACACCACGAACAAGGGGGCGGGACCTTCTGAAACTGGCCACTTCCGGGTTCATTTTTTTTGCAGATTTTGGACTCTTTAAGTCATTTTTATTGGTGTTTTGCATTTGACAAAAAATATCATACTGCGTGTTTTGGGTATTTTAGATGCTATAAAACGTTTTTCTGATGTGAGTTAGGAAACAAAAAAGTGATGTCGGTTCTCCTCTAAAACACACACAGGCGCACACGCACTCACACACAAGCATTGGGCTTTGAACCATAAGCCGATTTCAATGGCATTCATTTGCATCCATCACAATTATAAGGGCGTGAAGTCAATATTGCAAAGAAGCATGTGCGGCTCGGGGGAGGGCGAAAGGACGATGCCAATCAGCAGTATGCCACTTGTGCGCGCCACATGTTTCTCCATCACGTCCCCCCTGTCATTTGGCCTGACAGTAAATGACAGGGTCACAACATGCCGGGCCATTAGCGCCATCACCTCACAATTGCCCCTCGACAGTCCTACTCATGTATACTCATGGATGCACGTTTCACAGTGAAAAGTGAGCTGGAATGCCAGCCATCAAAATGCATTGAGATACTTCTGTCTGCTGTTATAATAGCATGAAATGGAGGCCTTGTGGGACATATGTCACATTGCGTTTTCAATGCCTATTACCTGTATTAAAAATAAATAAATCTATCATTTTAGCTTTATACACTTTAAAGTGGTTTGGATGATGGATGGGGTAATGGAGTCCTATGTTAGAAATGTAATTCTATGGGTGCTGATAAATCATACGAGATTCTCCAAGTCACATACATACTTTGTGTGTGTGTGTGTGTGTGTGTGTGTGTGTGTGTGTGTGCGCGTGTGCGTGCGCGTGTGCGTGCGTGTGTGTGTGTGTGTGTGTGTGCGCCCGTGTGTGTGCATATGTGTGTGTGTATGTGTGACTTAATTAATTTACTGATGCAGGCTGAGGTGGGCTCTCCTATCTCTGGAATGACCTGCTAATGAACATTCGGCAAGCCCCCTCGCTGCCCATCCTTAATACCCACCTCAAAACTCACTTGTACTCTTGGGCATTTGACTCGGCACGATTCAGACTTGATCTTAGTTTTACTCCTTGGTGCTTTCTACTATCTTTGTGACTGCTTTATTTCCTGTATATGATAGTTGTCCATGTTATGCGTTTTGTTACAGCTTCAGCTGTTGTTAAACTGCTATATAAATCAGTATTGTATTGTATTGTATTGTATTGTATTGTATTTCTTGAGTTGTAGTTACCAATGTGGTTAAAAAGCTCCATCTCCCTCTCTCACCCCCCTCTCTCTGTCTCTCTCTTTCTCTCTCATCCCTCCTTCTCTCCCTTTATTCCTCTGTCCCTCTCCCTCTCCATTTCTCTCTCTCACTCTCTATTTGTCTCTCTCTCTCTCTCTGTCTGTCGCGCTCTTTCTGTCTCTCTCTCTCCCCCCTCATTCTCTCACTTTATTCCTCTCTCCCTCTCTCTCCTCTCTCTCTCTCTCTCTCTCTCTCTCTCTCTCTCTCTCTCTCTCTCTCTCTCTCTCTCTCTCTCTCTCTCTCTCTCTCTCTCTCTCTCTCTCTCTCTCTCTCTCTCTTCCTCTCTGTGTGTAACATATATACTGTATAGACAGTATGAAAAAAAGTCCAATCTGTATTCTTCTGATATTTTCTTTTAAGGATCCTGGTGACTTGTAAATCAACATAGATTGTTCTAAATACGTTAAGGACTTGCGTTCATAACAACTTCTGACACTTTGTTTTTTGACATTTCAAGTGACAATTAACCAAAAACACTTCCCATTTCAGGATCACTTTTACAAATCCAAATAAGAAAAAGTGTCAACAATGATGTTTTTCAAAAATTTTAAGTGGACTTATATCACAGTTACACATTTCTAACAGGTTAAAGGTTTTCCATTATCCAACATGAAGTAAGTCACCACTTAGTGTGAGTCAAAGCGTGACCACGAATCTGAAAAAGTGCCAGAAATACTATATAAAGAAATGTTTTTTAATGACCAGATGAAAGATAAGCACCAAATATTCACTTTTCTAACCACGTCTCACCGCTATAATTATCATCAATATTAGCAGTGACCCCGGTTACGAAGAACGGAATCTTACCTTTGAACGGGGGATGGTGAAGGTGGGCGAGCCACTCCCCTCCCCACCACACACACTCTCACCCACTCTCACCAAGTCATGTACATACACACATAGCGCACTAATATCTCAAAACACCCCTGCTGAGTGAGCATCCACTCAGAGCTGGTGCGTGGAGAAATGAGTCCGTGCTGCGTTTTGCTTGAGAGTGAGATCCACTTGTGAGCCCGTGTGACGCTCAGGGGGGGTGACGGGACCAGGGGGGAGGCGGCAGACCGAGAGACAGAAAGAGAGAGAGAAAGGGAGAGGGAGGGAAGAAGGTGCGTTACTGGTAAGATGAATGCTGGGTCCGTGTGTGTGTGCGTGTGTGTGTGTGCGCGTGTGCGTGTGTGTGCATGTGTGTGTGTGTGTGTGTGTGTGTGTGTGTGTGTGTGTGTGTGTGTGTGTGTGCGCGCGCGTGTGTGTGCGTGCGTACGTGTGTGTGTGTGTGTGTGTGTGTGTGTGTGTGTGTGTGTGTGTGTGTGAGAGAGAGAGACATTTCCCCTCAATGTTGCCTCAAAATGGCATGGAATAAATTATTTAATCGATTGCAAACATGTATGCTTTCCTCTTCAGAACTCTTTGAATCATATTCATAACTGGATGTGTAACAAGAAAGCATATTCTCCGAATCTGAAGCCATTGTTTTGATTCTCCAGCAATGCAAGACGTCTTGGCATGACGTCACGAACTGGGGGCGGGACATTCTGAAAATGTCCAATTCGCAGCTCAATTTTTTGCAGATTTTAGACACTTTAAGTCATTTTTATTGGTGTTTTGCATTTGAATAAAAATATCATACTGTGTGTTTTCGGTATTTTAGATGCTATAAAACGTTTTTTGATGTCAGTTAAGAAACAAAAAAATCAGAATCAGAATCAGAATACCTAAAATATCATTGGCAGGCCGTGGATTTCATCGCTAGGCCTTCAGTAGTGCTACGTCTGAATTAATCCAAACTGAAAAAAAAGTGGTGTGGTTTACTACAAGTCCACTAGAGTGTACCATTAGCCAGGAAATAGCTGACCAATCTTACTTCATGATTTTTTTTCTTCAAAAGTCTGTCTTGAAAATGGCTGTAATGGCTGTAGCTTCTTCTTCTCCTTCAGCCCTTGTGGGTTGACAAAACTGCTATTAAATCAACACCACATATTTTTTTATGCAGCTAGCGACTGACAGAGTGTGCTAGCTCTGGCCAGTATGCTCTTGTCACTAGCAGCATGTGATCAGAGAAGTTTTCGTTAACTATAATTGGCTAGTGACTAGCCAATCATAGTTTGCAAAACCTCTGATGTTGACCAGCGCCTTGAAGACCCCTTTTGGGTAGCCACCTCGAAATCGGATTGGTTAGAGCAACAGTTTGATAGACACATTTGATGCAACAGGGCCTGCAGAATGGATTGTGAAGGTGTCCAAGTAGATTTCTGACCCTGGTAACAAATGATGGCTGAAATGTGATTGGTTAAATGTTAAATATGAAAACACACGACTGGAAGCAGCCCAACAGGGGAAAAGTAATGATAGAAAGCTGAAAGACAATTTTAAATTACAGTAAAGTCTCGTTATATCGATATTCAAGGGAGTACGAAAAAATATCGATATAACCGGGACTATCGATATATCCGATCCTGCGCCGAACTGCATTAAACAAAAGCCGCCAAAAGAGGGCAGCCAAGCGCCATATAAGAAACGGAGCTGGCCATTAGCTCCCTTTTTTTTTGGTCAGAGATGTTCCCCCAATGTTGCCTCAAAATGGCACATATAATTCTTTAATGATTGTAAACATGTATGCTTTAATCTTCAGAACTACAGTGTATTTGAAACATATTCATAACTGGATGTGTAACAAGAAAGCATATTATCCGAATCTGAAGCCATTGTTTGGATTCACAAGCAATGCAAGACGTCTTGGCGTGAAGTCATTTTTATTTGCATTTGAATAAAAAGTGACATCGGCTGTCCTTTAATACACAGTATGGAATGTTAATAATTTTCAAAATCATCGCGCTTCAGCAGACAAAACAAGAAACATTGTTGCAAAAAACGATTGCATTCATATACAGTAAAGTGGGCATGTACATAACACAACAGGGAAACTGCAACGCTTACATCTTACTGTATTATGTATACAATTTTAAAAAGTCATCAATCTTCTTCTGCTTCCCATTTTTACCTTTTAACACAAACACTTCAATCTCGTCTGCTACACACGAGCTAGCGTCTGAAAATGAAAATGGCTCTGCTACACGGGTGCTGGGCACGTAACCAAGTCACCTGACCAAGTCGACCAATGGCGCGACTGATGGCGTGACACGTAACCAAGACACGTGACCAAGTTGACCAATGGCGCGACCGATGGCGTGTCACGTGACAAAGTCACACGGCCAAGTCGACCAATAGCGCGACCGATGGCGGCTCATGTGACCAAGTCGACCGATGGCGGCTCACGTAACAAGACACGTGACCAAGTTGACCAATGGCGCGACGGATATATCGATATAAACAACAAAAATGGCCGGCGGGGGATGAAAAGGAGCACAGTAATAACTGGATTATCATAATAACCGGGTATCGTACTAAACGGTACTAATTATACATAAAAAGACTAGAAATGTGCAAGGGAAATGAAAATAGTATCGTAATAAGCGGTACTATCGATATAACCGATATCGATATAACGAGACTTTACTGTATTTAATAATAATTCATAGACAACATATAATTACATATTTTTAGGCCAGCAGAGAAGGCTTTGCAGTACTTGACCGTCTGCCACTGCAAAATATAGACTTTAACCAAATCCTGTGCCTTTATGAATCTAAAAATGATCAGTTTTGAGTGACCAGTGTGAGGGTGCAACTGCACTGAATCATATGGAGAGCGGTTTGGAAAATGTGGCCGCTCACCATTTCATCTTCCTCTGTGACTGGCAAAATGGGACCTGATTAAATGCTCTAATTAGCTGATCATCAAGATTAAGTGCTTGCTCAAATGAAGACCAGATGAGAGACGACCTTGCGGGTGTTCAGATCGTATATTACTATGCAGCATTATGCTTTGTATGAATTGGTGAGACGTGAACGCTCTAAGCTCGCGGCACCATGAGTGATGGTCAGAGAAGTGGAGCTTTGCAACACATTTAATATTTGATGACTGGATTTCATTGAGTAGAGGGGAAGCTTTACCTCAAATATTCATCGTGTCCAGTCCTTCGTTTGACTTCCAGTCATTAATAATACATACATATCCACCTACATCATTTGTCTGGAATTAATATGAGGTCGGCTGATACGGTGGGCTACAGGTTAGCGTCTGCCTCACAGCGCAGAGTCGCAGGGTATGGCCCTCCTGTGTAGAGTTTGCATTTTCTTCCGGGCCTGCGTGGGTTTTTTTCCGGGTCCAAAAATGTGCATGGCAGGCTGAAGAAACACTTTAAATTGTCCTTAAATGTGAGCATGGAAAGTTGTTAGTCTCTGTGTGCTCTGCAATTGGCTGGTAACCAGTTCAGGATGTCCCCTGTTTACTTCCGAAAGATCGCCTCCAACACCCTCCATGACCCGAGTGGGGATAAAACATTGCAAAAAGTGTATGAATGAAATCATAAAATCTGAATTCTACAAAAAAGTCACAATACATCATAATCAAGTTCTATTTTTATTTATGGAAAATTGTACTTTATTGATCAAATTAAGTTAAATGTTGAAATAAAATATAAAAAATATATTTTTGACCCAAGTTTTTTTAATCTATGATAACATCTATTTTATTTCTTTTTAATGTCTTAATTTCCTTTTCAATTTCTTTTGGGAATCAAGATATATGTTGAAATAAAATATAAAAAATGTATATTAAAATTTTACCTTGGCATATGAACTATTTTTCGGGATACACACGGAGCTGCCTCAATGAGTGATGTGTCGTTCATGAACGAGCCCATTCTCCGAAAAGAAAATGGCAGCAGGCTTGTTTTGGTCCTCTATTCCCCACCCCAGTCTCCAGTTAAAGCCACGTGATTGGTCAAGAACGCAGCAGTGAGGGGAGGTGGTTTAAACTTTAAAGAGACAGGCAGACGACAGTGAGAGAGTTTCAACATTGATAGTTCAAAAGCGGAGTGTAGACTGCAAGGTTAAAATTCCCATCAATCAGGCTCCACAAAATAACCCGCACTAGCCATCAGTTCAATTTGAAATGAAAAGACAAGCAAGGGAACCAGCTATTAATTAGGTTTCTAATGTGTCTGCTTGCATCTGTTGCAATATCACAACTTCCAAGATGTACAACCCAGAGCTCCTTGAGACACTTTATGCAAAAAGCTATCCATTCCATCAAGCCGTCAACGACCATCACAAAGGTAAATAAAACGACTTTATTATACCGTACAGTTGATTTCTTTCATTATAATACCATAGCACATTTATTATACATAAAATAATGTATATTTTGTGTAGTTTTAAGGCTTAGAAAATTAGAAAGTAGTAAATTATGTTTTATGGAGACCTAGGAACGGATTATTCTCATTTTAATAGTTTCCTATGGGAAATAAATTTTTGGGATACACACTTTTTGCCTTACACACTGTGTGTGTGTGTGTGTGTGTGTGTGTGTGTGTGTGTGTGTGTGTGTGTGTGTGTGTGTGTATATATATATATATATATATATATATATATATATATATATATATATATTTTTTTTTGCATATGGTGATTGTATTTGAGTTCTCAGATGGATAAAAGCATTTCTGACAGTATACTTTCAAACTGCATTGTCCTTTTTGAAATGAGGCATCCTGGAACACTATCATCAAAAATCACTTTCAGGTAAGTGGGGGGAGAGGGGGGGTCATCAAAAGCTGTTTTCTTCTTGCAGACTAATGCATCTCTCGTCCACATGAGTGCTTTTAAAGACTCTCACTGTCACCCTCTGTTTCTCTCTCTTTGTCTCTCTGTCTCTTTCTCTCTGTTTCTCTCTCTTTCTTTCTCCCCCCGCCCCTTATGTTAATTTTATTTATTTGTTTGTTTTTGCCGCCCCCAGCTGCTTTGTGGCCAGCTGTGTTTTTCTTTGCAGCAGCATCTGCTCACGTGCCACTTGTTCCAGTTGGTCATTGTCGTAATATCCCACCACTAATCATGTTTATGGACAGAAACTCTAAAAGCTTTTTAATTAGGATGCTGCTAATGTCTTTCCAAACGTTAAACTAGGGGACACAGGAAAAAAAAATATTGCGCTTGGACGCAAATCACCGTGTGCTTTTATGGAGTGTCATCATAGATTATTTATTGTTATGTAAACGAGCAATATATTTCCCATGGTTCTCCAAAGCAAAGAGATCAGTGATTATGATGAAGCATTAACAATGAATCTCAATAAGTGGAACATTTTAATGGAAAATAAATAGTGATTCATTAAGAGAAAATTGGAGAAAAATCCTCCTATTGCATTTTACTAGCTGGCCCACACATTTTTTTTCAATTTGCAAACCGGCCCGTTCCCTATATGGTACCCTGTCGTGGCATTTCCATTCATTTCAATAGGTCAAGATGGGTTTCTTCTCCAAAGTCAAGGCCCGACTATATTTTGCATTCCCAACGATAAGCCTGAATACACTAACAGTGTTGCAGGGAATGGACCCTCCTGTGACCTTCGACAGGTCTGTGTGTGCAGCCCTCAGCCACCAAGTGACGGGCGTCATTGACAGTTTAGTTTCTCCTCTGTAGATTTACTGCACGCTTTTTAATAGGCCTGGTCAAAGCGGACGGACTATTAAGCGGACCCGCAGTGGCATATAAAGCTTAAATGAGGTCACGCTACTGATGGACTCACCACCATCAATCAGGAGCCAAAACAGTGAACATGGCTGACCACACAGAAATGCGTGAGGGTGCATAATAGCAATTTGCATTGCAACTCTTCTATCTCGCACACTAGCCAAAATATCACTTTTTGCATGTTAGCATGGCAACTTGTTCAATAATTGAGGAGCCTGCGATGAGAAGAAAAGAACGTCAGCGCATAGTGCATATGTGTTACAGTCGCGGCTTGGAATTGAAGCGGATTTACAGGAGATGTGAAACAATCGCTTTCGTCAATGGATGCTCCAGTGTTTGCTTTCGAAATTTAGCTAGTAGCAGACGTGCACTTTTCATTCACCATGACGTCCCTGATCCACTGGTGACAAGGACATTTTGATCCTCTCCTCTTTCATCGAGAACTGCTTCATTCAACAAACCGGGTGCAGAAAAGTGCTTTAGTTGAATGACTGTCTGTGTCTCTTGTGTTAGGTCACAATATTTGTTATTTTGTTTTTATTCGTTATTTCCTTCAAGATGGTGCCGCGATAGTAGTTGCTTTTCCAGCAGCTCCTGTATTTTGTTTTTCTACTTCTTCCTTTCCTTTTCCTTTCATAACTTTGCTGCTGTGAAATGTAAATTCCTCCACTGCGAGACTATTAAAGGCCAATTCAAGTATTTGATATCTAACCTGACTGCATGAAAAAACATCAAATCATTTCTGATTGAATTTAGTTTTTGTTGTATCAATTTTCATTCCAAACATGCTTTATGGCCGTGATATTAAAACTGAATCAATTTGACGTGGCGCTGCTACAATGCATGATGGAAAATGTTTGGTTTTTTTTTTGTTTTTGTTTGGCTTTAGCACGCTCTGTACTTACGTTATCTTGCTATTTGCTCAGGCGCCTTTGTCCTCAGATTGCTATCTTGCTATATATAATCCTTCTTGTTTGCCATTTTCCTTCAAATTTTGACATGACTAGAGGGTGTGTTGTAAAACACATATTTCACTTACATAGCACTGAAAGCACTTCTCATGAACTCATCCTGTTAGCTAACCAATCTTAGCATTTTTGCATTAGCACTGCAGCACATTTTGTGTTTAGTAGACAAGATAATCTGGAATGACCAATATGGCTCCACCCAATTTGTTAGCATGCAATATATTCGCATGTTAGCTGTTAGTGTAAAATGTTGATTTTTAGTGTGTTCAAAATTCTGCTGACAAATTCATAGAAACCTTACAAAAAACAACATTACTGCACATATTTTTTTAGGTAGTGCTTGACTGTCCAGGCATATAAATTAATACTGAAAAAAATAGAAACAACAATAGTAAAATATATGTCTTCAAACCTCGAGTATTACTTATTCCACTTTTAAACTTCTCACGTTGTGTTAGCGCTAATCTCCTTCATCCTAATGGCATCCGCTCAGCACCAACACAGGAGGGCGGCAAACTGAATCGATCCGTTTGCCTTTCGTTATCTCACTGGAACCTTTTGCTCAACCAATCGCTCACATAACACCTGCTTCCCACTTCTCCAACCCTTCAATCTTCTCTTCTGGGCATCTTCCTTTTCCTCCATCAGATTATTCAGATGGCCCTCCGCTCAGTAGTTATATATATTGCACAATATATATATATATATATATATATATATGTATGTATGTATGTATGTATGTATATATATATATATGTATGTATGTATGTATGTATGTATGTATGTATGTATGTATGTATGTATGTGTATGTGTGTGTGTGTGTGTGTGTGTGTGTGTGTGTGTGTGTGTGTGTGTGTGTGTGTGTGTGTGTGTGTGTGTGTGTGTGTGTGTGTGTGTGTGTGTGTGCGTGCGTGCGTGCGTGCGTGCGTGCGTGTGTGTCCAGGAGTATAAATGAAGGCAGATAGATAGATATGAGTTATTCCCGGTTGAACTGGGTCACCGTTGCTGGCTACCTAGCAAGCTATCTATTTGCTATGTATTAGCTGTCTAGCTAGCTAGCTATTATTGATCTATTAGCTAGCTAGCTAACTTGATCTATTTGAGTTATTCCCGGTTGAGTGAACGCTGGCGCGTGTGGCTGCCGATGCTCACCCACAGAAAAACTGATCCTGTGACTGTAAAGTCACCTTGAGAGTTTTGGAAGGCGCTGATGAATGAAATGTATTACTATTATTATTAGATACCGGTATATATATTTTTTTGAGAAAAAAAATATCAAAGAAAAATGTTGTGGTATAAGGGAAAAAAAAGTTATCATGTACACAAAATAATAAACACACTACAAAGTGTAATGGCATAAAAAAATGATGCAATACGTATAATGAAATTAACTTTTGTTAAGTTGTGATATCAAAAGGAAAAAAATGGTCTTTTACAGCAGCATCTTCATCGGATGAGCCGTTTCACTTTTAACAACTTTTCCATTTGTGTTGTTAAAATGGAATGTTCAAATATGACATCACCTGAAACGACACTCTGCTTTGCTTGCTTCACAGAAATTAGTGGCCGTATTCGTTTTTCTTTTTGTTTTATGTTGTTGTTGTTCATCTGTGCCTAATAAGCGACGGTGGCAGGATGTAATTGTTCGTCGTCCACCAGCGGGGGGTTTAATTGGACGGACAGGGACGAATATACAACCTGGTGACTGACACCGTTGCCTCCTCACGGGGTGCAACCGGGCGCCGGTGTGGTCAACTAATCAAAATGGGACTGGACCTGCTTTGCGAACCGTGACCGGAATACTGAGTGGGCCCGCTTCGCATCAGTAGCTCGACGGGGAATGCGAAGGGGCGGCTATCGGGGCGTATCATTATGTGGTCGTGACCCGGCAGTATCCGTAGCACAGTATATTATTAGTGCGGCTACGGATGGACGGCTTTAATGTAGGTGAAGCCATGATGGACTGTTCTACCTCACTTTTACAAGACTTATTTTGAAGCGCTACGTGTTGCTTTGCGACGAGAACTTCAGGATACAGTAATACCTCAGCTTACGAACGCTTTGGCTAACAAACTTTTCGCCTTACGAACGTTAAGTTCGCGAGAATATAATCTTGGCATACAAACTATTTTTCAGGAAACACACAGAGCGCCACAATGAATGATGTGTCGTTCGCGACATTCATTAAACAGGAAGAGAAGTCCGTACCTGGGCATAAGCCTATGAAAGGTAGGCTAACCCTCCTTCCTACAGTCCTTATGGAATGTGACTCTCCCTCCCCCCTCCTCCCACTCCATTCCATCAAGCCATCAACGAACATCACAAAGGTAAATAAAACAATATTACTATACAGTACAGTTTATTTCTTTAATTACGATACTATAGCACATTTATTACACATAAAATGTGGTATATTTTGTGTAATTTTAAGGCTTATTTAGTAGAAAATTATGTTTTATGGAGACCTGGGAATGGATTATTCTCATTTTAATGGTTTCCTATGGGAAATTAAGGTTTGGAATACACACTTTTCACCTTACAAACACTTTCTGGGAAACAATTAGGTTCGTAACCCAAGGTATCACTGTACTCACCTGAGTGTTTGCCTCAACAAAACAGCTAATATACAGACAACCAGTGGCTAGGCTCGGCCCTCGGAATTAATGCACCTTTATAGAGTACCACCGCTTGAATGAATGAACGAACGAACGGATAAATTCATGTTTGGTCGATATTCTTTTTTTTGACAGGGAGCAAAATGACTGTTTGGTTGAGAAGTTAAGTTTTAATTTAACTTTTAAGTTTACGTAGGAAAAAGTTATAGAATCGCTTTCAGTGGCAACGATCACTTTTTCATCTCAGAGTGAGCAAATCCATCTGGCTTTAACATACGATGTATAAAAGACATTCTTATCTTATTAACAACTGAAAAAGATGAATGCATTAAAATGGTATTGTGTTGTATTGTTAAGCTGATAGATCCTAAACAGTTCATATTAAAACAAAAAAAATGTGAAAGAAAATTAATGAATCAATTAAGTGCATCTACAAATAGTGCCCTCTGCTGTTGAAATATTTTTATTTTAACGCGTCTACCCCTTTAATGGCGTTCACCGCAAGGCATGATGGGTAATTTATGTTAGCCAATCAGTTGGTGGGGTTTGCTCGTTGCTATGGTGATAGGGAGGAGGTAGTGTTTTGAAGCGCAGTCAATGGCGTCATTTCTAAAAACGGAAGACAACTACGTGATTTTTGATGTCGTATTGTCTTTTAAAAATGATGTCATTAGGGTGGAACGACTTTTGTTTGGATAACGTAATCACTATTTAACATAATCATTCGTGACCAGAAAGTTTGAATGAGAGGAAAAAGATGGAAAGCAGTTAAGGTACGTTGCGAAATTAAATCATCGACGACCAGTTGCGTGGCTTTTGTCTGTGGAGACTTACATTGAAATTAATTCAATGCAACATGAGTCACATTCCAAAAACGTTTGTTTATTTAGCACGAAAATATTCGTAGTAATACTGAACAAAACAGTCTTCCAATAAGGAAAACGGAATTGTGCATTGTTTTCAACACGGTTTTGCTACGTGTCCATTTCCCTTGTTACCAAAACAAGCATTAAAACATTGAGCTCCAGAATAGTACTTTTTTTTCTTGACAGATAAAATATCATTTTGAAACATACATGCCTTTTTCAAAATATGAATGTAAACATGAACCTTGTCATACCAGCATTTTAAGTGAACAGCAATATTAAACTATTGTTTGATTGATTCAATGTAAATGTGCCTTTCTTGTTCTCTCCTTTGTCTATAGGTGATGCAGAAAACCAATGCCATTTTTAATACAAACACGATCTCAACTGAAGCGACAATCCAAACACTCTTGGGCATTGAGGAAGATAACGTTATAAATTTACAAACAATATAAGCACCTAGTTGTAGACACTGTCTCAACATTTTCAACCTGATCAGAAAAAATCTGAAACTTCTCCCTCAGTTATGTGTGCGCATCAAATGGGCACGCGAAGTCTGCTCTCATCACCATCTTTGGCTGCTCAACATGCCCAACCACCACACAGAGATGGCGCCAGTGGATCGTCTCGTGCCTTTAAATCATGTCTGGCACATCGCGGCAAAGAAAAAGTGAGCAAAAACTGACGCCGCCACTGAATTTTTTTAATGGTAGATGGATCTTGATTACACCTGTCACCATTAAAAACTTTGAATGATTGAACGAACAGAATGATATTCAAAAGAGTAATTGTCTATTCTTTAGCTTTTTAAGTGCAAGAATGTTGAACACTGTCATTGAAATGTATAGCAATACATAAACCATCGATATAAATGAAAATAAATTTCTATCAGGTTCTGTTAATTGAAATGTCACTATTATAAGGTCCTAATTCAATGGGTTCAGCTTTGTCTTGAAATATTTAAATATATCTTGGGGTAAAAATGTTATTTATTCATTTTATTTATTGATTTTTATTTTTATTTTTATTTTTTGTTCAGCGGAAGGGTGCTCGGGTTACGTTTCAGAATGGTGAACACCCTGGGGAACGGTCCTCCAACAGCAGCCATGAATTGCGTCCGTTGCTTGGATATGACTGGATAGCAGGTACACCTTTCTGATGGGTTTAGTCCATTTTTAATAGCACAATTCTCTGGTTTATATGAGGCATATTGCATAAGCAAAGAAAACTTAACATTCACACAGCCCTTCATCGTGTTCTTACCCTCAACACAAATTATATGGTGTCAAAGTCAAGGCCCGTGGGCCAACTCTGGCCCACCACATCATTTTATTCGGCTCACAAAAGTAAATCAAACTTGTGAAATTCCATGATGCTTGCTAAAATCCGAACCAAAATTCCTAACGTCCCATGTGAACCACAATAACAACCATTTTTTTACTTCAAATTTGAAAACTAGTTATTCATTAATTTGTTGTGCACTCTATATGCAATATGTGGAGGTTATTAAACATTGTAATGGCTTCCCCAAATTTACAACGCCCCCAACTGAGGAAACCGGAACTACAATGTGGTAGACAACAGAATGAGCAGCACAATAAGCAGTGAAGGGCATTTCAACCATTTTCAAGCATTTTAACCTCCATTTTGTAAAATAAAAAAAATGTACTTTTTGACTTTTGTCCTTTCTCTGTCAGGTGTCCTTGATGTGGAGAAATCCATGCAAGGACATTCAGATGATTTCTACGATGAGTTGCAAGATTTTCGACTGCAAAATGAAAGCGAATGTGTGCACAAGCCCCAATCCCAGTGAGTTAATATACACCACCATCACTGATTGTCGCTTTATTGTCATCCCCACCTGACACTGATCACCACGGTTCTCCTCAAAGATTTTCCACAGAGAAACAGTCTGACCTGTCAATGTTTGCAGACACCAATGGCTTGATTGCCGACATGGATAATCATCAGTGTAAGATACATCATCGTTTTGTAGCTATGACCACTGATAACTGCAATGTCCTAATAATGCTAACTGTGCTACTTCTTATCCAGGCACCTTCATGTACAAGCTGAACAGTAGACTGTTCCCTGTCTCTGTTTACCCGGGGGAATGCTGTCCCGTGTGCAAAAGGCCAAAATCGTCACACCCCCACACTAAAAATAAACCAGCGCTTGTCAGGTAGTCCAGTACAATTTATACATGTACCATGTTAGCTATTTTCCTCCCCAAGTGTTCCATACATACAAGAAAAGAAGAAAATATAAACACTGTGTGCGTGTCTGGTGAATTTTCAGGGTCAGCATCCCTTGGTCCACTCTGCTTCCATCTTATGACTACAAAGCTCATCGCCGCAGCAGCTTCAATCCTACCGATAGTTTGGGGTTACCCTCTGTAAGTATGGTGGATTTTTGCACCTGTGGATTATTCAGTCATGCTTTACTCCAAAATGTGCCAATTTTCAATGATCTCATTCACTGTCATTCCCGAATGTATTGGTTTTTCTTGTGAGTGCTGCCGATAAATCGCTGGTCAGACCTGTGGTATTGTTTTTTTCCCTTCCACGAGGGGGCGGAATTTCCTTTTTTTTGTGTTAGTGCTTTGTTCATGCTACATCTGTTGTTAAAGCGCTATATAAACAAATATGTATGTATTGCATTGTATTCTGAACAGCCGCCCCCATTTCACCCTCATATAACTCCAGACCCATGTCATTTAGGAATTAACGTTTTTTCTAATGAAAGAAGAAACTCTAAGGTTTCTAACGCAGTATAGAATGTTTATGTAGTCCTAAAAGTCTATCCTGTGGGTCCTGCAATTTGAGTGAAAATGACAAAAACCCTGGCACTAGAGTGCACACATTTTTGCACATTGTCTGGCAGTGAATGAGTTCAAATCAATTAGTCACGAAAGTGTCTAACTTGCTTTTTCAACCACATAATCAGTAAAAAAAAAACTAAATGAGTCTGCTAACACTCTTTAGCACATTGTATTAGTACATCATGATTATCTGGTTTCATGCCCTGTGTCTGGTTTTATGCAGCATTGCCTCTTAGGCTGTTCAAACACGTTTCGTAGCTACTTGCAACCACCCAGCAGCAACCTTGACCTGCGAAGTCACCTCGTCAAATGCACTGATCAAGAGGTAAGGCTCTAAACTTCAATGAGGTGATACTTTTGCGCAATCAGAAAACACCCATGTCATTTATATAGCAGTCTGTTTGTATTTTATTCAGGATCAGATGGCCAGAAGTCTTCAGTCAAACCAAGACCCAGTTCTTACCCCATTGGCCCGACACCATTTCCAGCACTTCATGCCCAAAAGAAAAAAGAGACGACATCTACATACAACTAACCGCTGACAGACCCCAAAAGTATTTTCACGTGTTTTTTCATGCTTGTCATCAGGGTGACACGTCACAGTACAGAGGTACAGGGTTCGATTCTGGCTTTGGTCTTACTGTGTGCGTGAGCGACAGCGTAACTAAGATGCATAGCAGAATGTAGGACAGTGAATAACGGCTTTACAGAAACTCATATTTAAATTGGAATTTTTAATTTTAAAGTTTATGGGTTGACAGGCACCCCAAAAAGCCATCTATGTACTATTTACAAACATTAAACCTCGCCCCCGTTGCAACGCACACGCGCATGCTGACCCGTTCAATAAGCTTTTGGGAAGATCATGCTGCCACTTGCCGGGTGAAAGCGGTAACAGCAGTCCTTTTCACGAATAATGGACACGAAAAACGTTCGATTGACCATTTTACATCTCAACCCAACTGTCTTAAAATTTACAACGCTGCTTCCACGGGATAAATTTGAGCCTCCTCCCGTGTGTGTGACGTTTATTTTTTCTGAAAAGAACCTGGAGCAAATCTGGAATGTTCAAAATATTCCGGGGGGTGATAGAAGAATAAACTTTTAATTTTATAATTACACGAGGTCAGTTCTGTGGCTAATTTACTTTTAAATACTTTATTGCAGTACCGTGTGTTTTGAACAGTATTTTTGAGCTGCTAATGTCCTTGTAATAAATTGATTTGCCCGATGACCACCCCCCGTCTTTGCGGCCGGTTGGTTGCGCCGGTTGCCGCTGTGTGTTGCTCTTCTTCCTGGTGGAGACTTGCTTCGAAGAACCTGTCAATGTCGGTTCTTGTCTCATGGTAAGCCATATATTCTCTCTTTTGCTGTTATTTCAAGAGTAACAATTTAATTGGCATTGCATTAAATATTTGGTGCGACCTCTTGATGTTTCCGGCTTCATGTGTTGATTGTTAAAGGACTATTTAAAGGGGCTCTGTCCGGACTCATCTCATTCCCCCTCGCCGCTGTTGCTGCTGGACAAGCTCGCTTGAGTGTGTTGGTAAATCTGGTTTACTATAGAAGGGAACAAGCCAGACAAAGGGCGAATAAGTGACCCATTTTTTCTTGTGCGCGTGTCTTTAATTTAGTGACTAATAAACTCCCAGGGAAAAGGACTTGGTATTTATTATATAGAGCAACCGCGCCAGGGAGTAGCAGAGACACTGCAGGTGCTCGTCAGCTGGCTTCTGCCGTTTGAATTTGGGTCGTTTTAATTAAAAACGTAAAAAGGTAGCTAAACATGTGAAAACATTCTCTTTTCATTACCTGTTTTTTTTTTTTATTTCTGTGTCAATACCCCTGTGAACTCTTGTCCTTTCATACACTTGCCTTGCATTGGGAGTCTTTAATTTCAATTTGTAACCATTTTGGTTAAGATTTGTAATCCTCTTTTTCCCAAAGTTTATATTTTTTTTTTTTGGGGGGGCCAGGGGGTTGATTTACGACCCTTTGGCCGGAATGGAACCCGGTCGTAAGTCGGATGTTGCTATTGTATTGTATTGTCTCCACCGCGCGACCAAATGATGTACAGTAAAGTCTCGTTATATCGATAGTACTGCTTATTACGATACTATTTCTATGAACGCAAGGAGAAAATTTACGTGCCGCAGGATTGGATATATTGATAGTCCAGTTATATCAATATTTTTTCCGACTCCCGAGAATATCGAACGAGACTTTACTGTATCTCCAACTCCTTAAGTATTTTTTAACGTTTAAATCCAGCAAATTTGTGACTTTAAATCTGGTACGTTTGCGGGTTTGAATCTGGCAAATTTGCGAGTTTTAATCTAGCAAATGTGCGAGTTTGAATCTGGCGAATTTGCGAGTTTGAATCTGGTGAATTTGCGAGTTTGAATCGAGCAAATTTGTGACTTTAAATCTCGCACATTTATTATTCATTATTATGTGACTGGAAGATAAGTTCTGTTTGTGATGTAATATAGGGACAGAGATGATAATTTAGATATATATACTGTGACAGGGACATAAAACATTTTAAAGGACGTTGAAGTTCTGTTTGTGATGTAATGTAGGGAAAGAGATGCCCATTTCACGGTAAGTTCAGAGCATTGTCATCAAATGGTGAGTATGGTTCTTTTTTGAATGTTGCTGTGCCGGTGACCATTTTGTGTTTGGGAGCCTTTTACTGATCGAGTTGCTTCTGTAGCCACAAAGGGACATAAGTCTTCTTGTGCCGGTTCCAAGCCCGGATAAATACAGAGGGTTGTGTAAGGAAGGGTATCCGACGTAAAAGCTTGGCCAAAACAAACATGCGGATCAAAACTCTGAAGATGAGGACACTGATTTGCTGTGGCAACCCCTTGAAGGTAAAAGCCGAAAGGAAAAGAAGAATCATCTTTAAAAATATATATATTTTTTTCGTTTTATTTAATGTTGTTATTGACAATAAACCGTTTAACCAATAATGTACTGAATTTAACGAGTTCCCTCAAGTGAAGAGCAGCTATTTTGAAGGTTAGGGAGAGCGTGATCAGGAGTAATCAAGTAATCAGAATCAGAAAGCTTTTAATAGTCCCCCAATTGTGACATTTTCAACAATTGCGGATAATTGCAGTAGTGCAATGTAAAGATGAACAGTGGTGCCCTGAGATGCGACTGCTTTGGTGTACGAGTTCAGACTGTCTTTGTCGTCTTAGGTTTTGTACTGCACTTAGCGGACAGTGGGTCACTGAAACATTAATCGTGTATGAGGACATTTTTTTTTCCTATTCAATAGATGAGCCATTTGGCTACAAGAACACAAAATGTCCTCCATTATTTTCCTTTATTGTATCATATTACTTGTCCTCTTTGTTGAATTTAGAGCCAGGTTACAGACCCGATGACGGTGTAGAATTCCACGCGAACACTATTGCATATTTCTGAAAAATGACACTGTGACATTTGACATGACACTCCACTTTCACTGGAGGTAATGTTTTACCCAAAACGGTGCCATTGTTAATGATTTCTTTCTTGTCCTCTAACAGATTAAATAGAAAAAGTAAACTAAAGGAGACCAAATTGTTCCTCATGGCTGTGATCCACAAAACTGAGGATTAAAGTGTGCTGAAGTGTGGTGCGACGTTCCCCATTTTTATTCGCAAATGGCTTGCTGTCTGAAGGACGAGCTCCTGTGTTCAATCTGCCTCAGCATCTACCAAGATCCGGTCAGCTTCGGGTGTGAGCACTACTTCTGTCGCAAGTGCATCACCGAGCACTGGAGCAGGCAGGAGCTGCACGGTGTGCGTGACTGCCCTGAGTGCCGGCGCACCTTTGCCGACCCGCTGTTGTCGCCCAGCCTCAAGCTGTCCAACATTGTGGAGCGGTACGCTGCCTTTCCGCTTGACGCCATCCTCAACGCTCAGCGCAGCTCGTACCCCTGTAAGGACCACGAGAAGGTCAAACTTTTCTGCCTCACTGAAAAGAGCCTGGTGTGCTTTTTCTGCGACGAACCGGCGCTCCACGAGCAGCACCAGATTACCACCACTGACGACGCCTATGAGGAGATCCAGGTAGGACACACACATACACGTTTTTGGTATATGGTGGGGACGAGGTGTGTGGGAGATTTGCCCTGTGAGAACCCAATTTCACACACACACACAAAGTGAAGCATAGCCTTGATCATGAAAGGTGAAAAATACAGTAAAGTCTCGTTATATCGATATTCAAGTGAGTCCGAAAAAATATCGATATAACCGGGACTATCGATATATCCGACCCTGTTTGCATGTAATTTTCTCCGTGCGTGCATAGAAATAGTATCGTAATAAGCGGTACTATCGATATAACCGGGACTATCGATATAACCGGGACTATCGATATACAGTAAAGTCTCGTTATATCGATATCGGATATATCGATAGTCCCGGTTATATCAATACTATTTCTGTGCACGCACGGAGAAAATTACATGCAAACAGGGTCGGATATATCGATAGTCCCGGTTATATCGATATTTTTTCGGACTCCCTTGAATATCGATATAACGAGACTTTACTGTATCTGATATCGATATAACGAGACTTTACTGTATTCCGATTAGGCTCGACTGCAGGCGTGTACAAATCAACAATATTTTATCGCCTCTAGTCGATCAAGGAAATGGTTTTAAAATTGCTCATCCCTCGCGTGTGCTCATCTCGCCAGCACGGTGAATAGCCTCGGTGTGAAGCCAGACAAAGCTTCAAATCAATCAGCGGTACAGAACATGTAACCTAGCGCAGCACATGATGCTTCTCTTCCCTCGGATTCAAACAGCTTGTCCCGCAGCTCGGAAGCTCTTCAACAATCTGTCGTTTTTGTATTCTGACCACAGCCTTTGGAGGCTTCCCAGATTTGCGGCACTGAAAGGAAACTATGAGCACTGTGCGAAGAAAGCAATGTCCCGCGGTGAGTTTTAAGCCGACAAGTGTGTCTTCAAGTGGCAATTCTCATACAAGGAAAATCACCAAAGCACAGTGTTGGATTGTGAGTCGATTTATCTAGAATAGATCTTTCAAATCACAAATGTGGTCGGCTTGGACAAGGTTTACTTTTACAGTGATACCTCAGCTTACGAATGCTTTAGCTCACAAACCTTTTGCCTTATGAGCATTAAATTTGCAAGAATATAATCTTGGCATACAAACTATTTTTTGGCAGACGAACCAAACCACATAGCGCCACAGTGGCTGGCGGACTAGTTTTCCACACCAGGAAGGGCATCCGACGTAAAAGCTTGGCCAAAACAGACATGCGGATCAAACCTCTCAAGATGGAGGACACTGATTTGCTATGGCGACCCCTTGAAGGGATAAGCCGAAAGGAAAAGAAGACTTACTTTGAGTGCACTCAGTGCAGACGTGCTTTGTTATCGAGTGGCGAACCTTTGGTTTATTGGGACCAAAAAAAACCCACCACAGGCTAGTGTTAAGACGACAAGGACACAAAAGAAAATTACGGTCGAGCAGAAGAAGGAAATCATCGAAAAACATGAACAAGGTGTGCATTTGTGTGACTTAGCGTCCCAGTACCAGTATGCTAAGTCAACCATTGCTACGTATGACTAAGGGTGTTTCTGTGTTGTCTAACTAACGGTCTCAGGCAATGGAAGAGGTCGAAAAACCTCTGTTGATTTGGATTAACGAAAAGCAGCTAGCAGGGGACAGTGTATATGAGTGAGGGTATTATTGCGGAGAAAGCACGGCAACTTCACTCAGATATCATCAAGAGGCAACTACATCGACCATTACAAAGATAAATACAATGACTTTATTATAGGGTATGGTTCAGTTCTTTAATTACAATACAATGTCACATTTATTCTACATAAAAGAAGGTATATTTTGTTGTTGTTTTGTTCCTTATGGGAAATAAATGTTTGGCAGACGCGAACCTTTCGCCTTATACACACTTTCTGGGAACAAGTTAAGTTTGTAAGCTGAGGTCTCACTGCATTTCCCAATGCCTACCAGGCAGTGAACGGCCTGTCGGATAGAAGCATGCCTAAGAACATCGCACCACGGGTACAAC
This sequence comes from Hippocampus bargibanti, assembly GCF_051943395.1. NCBI lineage: Eukaryota > Metazoa > Chordata > Actinopteri > Syngnathiformes > Syngnathidae > Hippocampus > Hippocampus bargibanti. The sequence continues at coordinate 10,397,991 of NC_142745.1, forward strand.
CAATCTCAGCATAGTGCACATGCATCTCAGGAAATTTCTGAAAATGCTCAATAGTTTGGCTTAAAGTCAATTTCAGTGTTGGACAGCTATGTAATTAAAAAAAAATCTTCCAAACAGGCAATGAAGAAGCGTCAGATTGCAAAAGTGGACCAGGTCCAACTCCTGCAAGAGAACCAAATTGACCACAGACAAAATGATTTCACTTCACCATTTTACTTGTTGAGATGTCAGCTTTAATAGATAGAAAGCCAACATTTTTTCGATATTTGTAGTTCACATGGACTGCTGTAACCTGGGCAAAACAAGACCCCAGGCCATGTTCACACCAGCCCATAACTGAGCCAGTCGAACAACGCTAGTTTATTTTTATTTTGTCTTATATATGTCTGGTATAAGGTTGGCGAAAGAGGACTAACAATGACACGTGCCAGATAAGGGAGAAAAAAAAAACACAAACGGTGTCCATCTTGCAGGCAGGGAAGATTGGTGGGTCTTAATGTCTGCAGCGTGTAGTGTCTGCCGCATGCATGACAATATGTGTGGCCCTGATCATGAAACAAACCACAGTGAGTTAGTGGAGGACATGCTTGTTGAGAGGGTGATTCATTGCGATGTTCACAGCACAAAAGGTAAGCAAGGACCACTGATGCACACATCAGTCATGCTTCCTTGTCGGTATTGTGTTATATGCGTACGGTACCTTATAGTGTGTGTACCTTATAGTGTGAAGAATCCCAAATGCATGTACCCGTTTTTTAGGGGTCATAAAGCAGATTTTAGGAATCAATCAGGCTTGTCATAACTAATAAACATGTTGAGTCGTGAACCCCTGAGACTGACTCACTGAACCCCTAGGAGTTTGATCGAACCCACCTTAAGAAACACTGAGCAGTTTCAGGTTTGACTGCTTTGCCGACATTAATCTTAGCTGAGCGCTGGAATCTCTCCAGAGATTAGTCCCATTTCAATTCTCTGTGAATGTTATGCCTTTTGTGATGTTGCTGATGAAAATGTACTACATTAAAAAAAACAATTATTGTGTACACTAGATATTTCCATCAACTGGAATTCGGCTAACCCACTTTGACTACTCTCCTTTTAAATGATTCCTCTTGGAACAGTATCTCGGTGTATCGGCATAAGCATGCCTGAACAAATCCTCCAATGTACAAATAAAGCATTGCTGTCCACGTCGTTTCGGTTTTGAGAATTAATCCAGTCTGTAATGTTTACTTACACTCAGAGATAAGAGCAAGCTACCCCCAGACGTTTCCTCAAACTTCTCAGTGTGTATGAAGAATTTTTTCTGACTAAATTTGAGGTCTGGGAGTTTATGACGATACTGCGGATAAATGATTTCATACCAATATCTACTTCGGGACATACCTGTACTGGAACGTTAAAATTTCCTAGTAATTGACTATGGTCAGTTCCGGCTTACCAACACGAGTAGGGTGCCAGTATAGGAACCTACACGTGTCCACCTTGACCACATGTTATGCTTGCTGGTGGCCACTAAAGAGGCCTGGCCTCGGTTTCTCTGTATGTAGCAGATTTATAATCTCCTTAGCCTGGCATGTCACTCGGCTGACCTCCGGCTGATTTGCATCCTGCGGCCAAATTTGCAATGCTCAAAACGTGCCTCCAAAAGCTCCCAATGACAACACGTGCACATAAACACATCTGGCAGGCATTCACCCAGCACATAACTGTTTCGATTCACTTGACTACTCTACATTAAGTCAAAGGCAATATCCAAACAACGATACGGTTCAGTATATTTAACCGTGGCATGGTTTGGAAAGGTAAATTTTGATCTGTTTTTGATAATATAAGGTGTGTAGGCTGGACGATGATACAGAAGGTTGCTGTTTCTGCTAGATGAACAGTGTGTCATCATACCAGTGCAAAGGACACAGTGTAACCTGCCAATAAATTAAACACAAAGGGACGGTGATGCAGTACAGTGGAGTGTGAGAACTCTGAAAATGAAATATACCCTGCCTCAATTTGGAACAGATCCAGTAGTTTTATTATGAATAGAAGGTCAACGTGTAACAACCCTTTGAATGCGAACTGTGGATGCGTAACCTACTTCATCCACACTACATTCAGTGAAGAGCGGAGCTTGTGAAGCTGAGTTATGAGAATATATGAAAGACTTTGACAATAAAACACTACCAACCAAGTGAAAAAATGGGTTGAGATCCTGTGTAGGTTTAATCAGGGCTCTCAAGGACCAGACTTGGGCACTCCTGATTTTCAGGATTAGAGCCCAACGCTCCTCAATCGTCTTGTTTAATGGAGATATCTACTAGAGTTGACATATAATTACCACGCAAAATAAATCAAACCTATCATGCTTAAGTTCTGCAATCGCCACAAATGTCCACCTTATGCTTCGTGTTTCAAGTGGGATCCAATTGAAGTCACAGGGAGAAACAAAAACTGTCTCTCAAAACAACTTTGCAGATTCGCGGACAATGTCAGTAGTCTGCATATTTATACGATTTATATCCATCCGTGAAAGAAGTCCTTCTTTCGCATTTGTGTTTCAGTGGATAGATTGGATTGGATTGGATTGGATTGGATTGGATATGCCTTTATTAGTCTCACAGTGGAGAAATTTACCTTTCATAGATGCTCCTTTCTAAGTGCCTCATCCTTTCAACTTATTAAATATAGCGTTTGGGGTACGGGATTTGCATGAGTAGGTAAACCGAAACGGCGCAGTCGCAATGATTGTTTCGGATACCAGGAATCATCCCACTGCGATTTATGACTTAGCCGTAGTTAAAGGTTCACAAGTTTACTGGTCCATAATTAATATTCCTCCCTGATGTTACGTTACCCTCATTGGGTTTGTAATGATGAATGAAGTTAGACATTGTCATTATTGTCTCTGTAACGCCCTGGACAGCCCAAATTACCCAATCAGGGCACCCGAAAATTGACCCAGGGGCATCTTCATTCCCTGAGTTGCAAACCATACGTTTTGCCATCCCTTTTTCATCATTATTATGAAAACAAATAATCCATTAATTAAAATGATTGACCACCCTTGGTGATTCTTCAATCACAATCACACAAGTCAACTCAAGTCATTCCCAAGATTTTGACAAGCAAGTCTCAAGTACCAAAAAACCGCAACTGGGGTCTTCAGTCTCGGCAGTGTACTTGACGGCAGTAGACAATCAGAGGCAGGATGGAGTTGGGTGAGTGGGCGGCACTGTGGATTGAAGCATATGCGGAGTCGATAAATCCAGTGGACCGCATGTGGAAGGAATAAGAGCATCAGGCAGCTATGTGGTAGAGGAAAGCCCACGCTTATGAAGACATAGAGGACTGCTGCGGTGAATCCACCCACCCGGTTCTGCCATTGAAAGTATCCCGATACACATTGTGAGTCATGTCTTGTGAGCAACATTGCTGTTGGCCCCTGAGCGGTCCGCCAGACACATGAAATATGAAAGCGCATTTGCATTACTGCCACCTGCATCAAAACCGCACCGGGCGGTCTTCAACACCTGTTTGAAGTGTTGTTCCAGGCTGCCACTCATTCTGCCGACTCTTGGTCCTTCCGCTGCCGTCGCGCTTAGCTGTGCCTCTGCAGTTATGAGTCAGGCCTTCTCAAGGGCACCCACAGATGCTGCCAACACCTTTGTGGTTTTGCCTACCTGTGTTTTTTTCCCTCTGCAGCTTTACCCCTCATTCGATTCGTCGTCTATTTGTTTTTTGCGATCTTTGCCGTGAGAATTTTTGTCTTATGACGTCGGTGACTAATGGGTAAATCTCAATCCTATCTGTTTCGGAAAGCAATCGATTTTAATAATAATAAGACATTTTATTTTCAAGTGCCTTTTAAAGCTCTCAAAGACACTTTACAGTCACAGACAAGCATAGAAAAAACAGATACAATTATAAATAAAATACAATTATAAATGTTTGTAAGTTGCTTCAGTGCTATACTTTGTATGGAATGTATGTTTAAGGTTTATATAAGTATGTTTAAGGCTTGTATAAGTAACCTATATTGGTTTGTACTGAAAAATAAACATGTAATAAAATATATGCTCTATAAATGTACAGTATGTACATGTACAACTGGAGAGAATACTACAAAAATGTTTGGATGTACCGTTGCTCGTAACTTGAATGTTCGTAAGTAGGGGAGTGTCTGTGTAGTCATTCACCACATCACAGATTTTTTTTTTCAAATAGAATTTGAGTGTCTTCAAGTTGTATTCTGGCTCTTTGTAACTGCGGATAAAAATGGGATGTAGGACCCTCCAATGCTCACCTAGACTGAGAAATCTTACAGAATTTGAATCTCAACGAATAGGAAGCCATGTCTCACGAGAAAAACGGAAGTCCTCACGATCTCTTTCAGGGAAAAGTTCTTTTTCCTGACAAAACAGAGGCTGCACGTGGCACGACAGAATGTTTATCTCTGCACATATCATCAGTAGATTAAGAGATAAAGAGTAGCACTTATCCGAGAAAGTGGAGCCGGTAGCACATCCATCAAAGGCAACATTTTGTCTTGTTAAGATGATTACTTTTGGCTCGCGCTTAGCCTGAGTGAGAGTCAGAAGTCGCTGTATCTGATGCATTAGAAATGGTGCGTATCGTATTAGTTACGTGCATGCGCCCTGAAAGCCCTTTTAATAGAAGGTATAAAAGATTGCTATGATGGTTAAAAGATGGCAGAGAGCTAAAAGGCAATATCTGACCAATGTAGACCATGAGGATATTGATAATACAGTGGACTGCATGTGGAAATTCCCAAGTGAATTTCGTCGCACGAATTGACTTCCAAGCTGTTTTAATGTCAACACAATTTTTCGCGTTAGCATTGCCTTGCGGATGGCATCGTAAAACCTTTGCCAACTCAGGATGCAATTTGTGTTATACAGAAGTCCCCATTTTACCGCGGTAATGACTTAAATCGTTATAAGATTCGTTCTGTGTAATTAATGGATCCCACTTGCATAAGAATTTGTGTTATTTCACCGCAATAAAAACATGTCTAATAAAACACACAATCAAGCAAGAATGAGAAGGTTTAAGCACAGCAAAACTGTCAGTTGTGTTGGTCTTTCTGAAAATGCATCTCGGCACTGATGAAAACACATGGTTGACGCAATACAAATGATTTTTTTTGTGGGAATTTTGTCTTGAGGTAAAGTGTGAGCTTAAGTCTCACATGATATGCTTTTTCCTGGTCCCCCCAGAGACATTTTGAGTCATATTTTCACCCAAATTTACCACTATTAGAGTGACTTTCATTGTAATGCAATATCTCCAGACTAGGTTACTCTTACTCTTGAAATTTCACATCTTAAAGCGAGTTTTAGTGATGAGGCTTTTCCTGAACGTAATATGATGCAGATCAGTCGTGAAAGCAGCGCCCAGAGGACATTACATGCATGTGAGCAGACAGCGGAGGATGTTGCTTTCTTCTACCGCCCTTAGAAGAGGACAACTCAGTAAATTAAGTCAAAGACAATAAATACTGAATGTATCTTACGAGTTTTGCCCGTGTCACTTTAATGTGCAATTCGGGATAGCAGACCCGCTGCTGAATTCTTGATTAGCCGGAGAATTAAAACACATTAGAGAGACCTTTGTTCCATAACAGTGGACAAGGCCGGACTGTAATCTGTTGTAATTCCCCCTTTCTTTGTGATTTGCAGCAGATGATTTCATTTGACCAGCTGCTGTTGGAAGTCTTAACTCAGTTGCTCACCCGCCTCCCTCCACAATTGAAGCTGGAGGTGCTTTACCTGTTCAAACATCTTTTGTCAACCTGAGGGAGTAATGGCCAATTTGGGTTTGCTTTCAAGTTATGCTTACAAGAATACAGCGCCTGACTCGGGCACAGCTCCGGGTGCTCCGGCATTCTTGTTTTCGGTCTCAGGGAAACCTTGTCATATTATGTAACAATAGTGTTGTGCTAATTACCAGCCTTGGAAGGATTCATTTGAACACCACAGGCTAGCCAGCCTAAAATGAGGTTAAATTCCAAATTTAACAACCTCATGATCATCTACCCATAGAGGTTAAAGTGGAGTGATTCATCCTTGAAAACTTTTTAAAATGTAATACATATCCACTGAACTTATGTTGTGTGCAGCCAGCATTTTCCAAGTTAATGTTAGCAATTCAATCACCAATTTGCCCTAATTGCCGTGTGATGAGCTTTACAGTCCCTCATACTTTACTATTAGCCGTAATGCCATTTAGGTACTCTTACTCATTTAGGTTGATGGTCAGGCTAATAAGTGGATGCCGTCACGGCACTGTGAATTATTGCTAAAGTGTCATTGTATAACAAAGGAGCTTCCCTGCGGCAGTGTATGAGGCACTTCTTTAGCATGCATGCGGTTCTAGTGATCAGTTCAAATGTATGCAGCAGTTTCAAATAAACGGCATTTTGTCTTTGAGCTTCCGCTGTCAGGACAAATTATTCTGGGTCAGTGGTACAAATGTACTATTACTGATATGGCAAATACAATCGATGCTCCAATATCGAAAATGATCCATTCTATAATCCTGACTTCTAAATTGTTTTAATTCAGTGCTTCTCTATTATTTTCTGTTTGTGGCCCCTCGGAAAAGAAGGCAACAATATAATATGTCAAAGAAATGCATCCATGTATACCTCAGTCCTTAGTAATTTTAAAGAGAACAACCATCCTGTCGATTAACTATAGAAATATAGTTGGAAAAAAAAAGAATAACTTGATGAACATTGTTTTTAGCCTTCTTTGACCTTTATTTTCGTCATGTTAAAGATGTTTGCATGGTCTCGTAATAGTTTGTTCACTATACTTATCAGCTCTGTGCATGCTCAGTGCAAAAAAGTACCTTTGAGCTAATACTTCTCATTTACATTTTGACAATGAGAGCACCACTGCCACCTACTGTTCTGCATGTGTAATCACAGTTTATTTTAGTTTGTAAAAAAAAGCGCTTGCTGGCATCGCAACACACACTTTCAGAGAATCCTGCCCCACTGTTAGAGAAGAAGTCTTTTAATTTAGTGGCACTGTGCTTAACCAGTTAGCACATCCGACTCAGTACAGAGGTGCAGGATTCAATTCCGACTCTGGCCTTCCAGTGTGTGAGTTGGCATGTTCCCTTGTGCCTGTGTGGGTTTTCCCCAGGTACTGTGGTTTCCTTCCAAATTCCAAAAAACATGCATGGCAATTAGAGTGGACACTGCAAATTGTCTCTTGGTGTGATTGTGAGGTGTAATGGTTGTTTGTCTATGTGCCCTGCGATTGGCTAGAACAATTCAGGTTGTCCCCCGCCTACCAAAGTAGTCAAAATCACAATTGCATATGATTAAAAGTAATCACAGTATATGGTAGCATTCCTGAGTTCAAGTTGCACTGAAAATTCATATCATTGTGGCATTATTTTATGGTGCAACTTAATTATGAAAATGCATTGGCTGTTGGAGGAACCGAGCGATTCGAGTGCCAGACATGCACTTAATTTGGTCAGCTCTTTCAATGGCCTGCTTATTGCTGACGACTAAAGTATATTGACCAGTTGGCTGCGTCCGTTCCATCAGGCAGATGCAGCATCACGCCTGCTCACTGGGTGATTTGTGTTCCTGACACATTCTACATGGTTTTATATTAATAACATGCTGACTACTAGAGGTCTGACTAATCGTAAGAGGCTTTACAAGGGGAAAAAGATGTTTCTGGCAGTCATCAGGTTGTTGTGAAATTCCTCTGGCAGTATCTCAGGGTCATTTTCAGGGCGTTGACTCCCCAAACCGCCTCTTTTACAAGGTGAGCGATGAGATGAAAGCATGGTTGTGCATTTATCTCCAGATGGACTTCACCAGGCCACCTCCTTGGTTCTTTTTTTTAAGAGAAAATAAATAATAAACATTAGAACAATTTTATGTTCAGAGACTGATGAACAAATCAGTTTCCTGTGAATTTAAAATGAGCTTTTAACTCATTGACTGCCAGAAGATGTGCAAACGTGTCCACTCCAGTGCCAGGGTTTTGGTCATTTTCACTCAATTGCAAGACCTACAGAATATTGAGTTTTGAGTGTAAGAAGCCTGGGACACTCTTCTTTCATCGGAAAAAAAGTGTAGCGTATTTTCTGGTGTATAAGGCGCACCCAAAACCTTTATTTCTTCCAAATATTACCCTGCGCCTTATACACCGGAAAATACGTTATTTCGTGCTTACTTGGTTATAGAGTTATCTGCATCAAACAGTTATCAGACAGTGAGACAGTTCTCTGCCCCCCCCCCCCCCCCCCGCAAAAAAAAACTAAATCAGAACAAATTCGGGAATGGCAGTGAATAAGTTTATTGTGGTTGCATCTCTTGTCACAATGGAGAACTTGGTTTCAATACAAATTACTGGGAGTGCAGGAGTCTGCCACAGTAGCATATTTTTATTTGTTTGCCAGCAATATATAAGTTCGTAATGCAATACATAAGTTCCTTAAGCAATTCAACTTGTGCAACACTTAAACAGTTTTTTTTTCATGACACCAATCCTGAAACCCCCTCGGACACCACCCCTAGTTAAACCGTTCCAAAATGGTGACATGTGGCTTATCAGGTCATTACAACATCAGAAACGTTTTTCACGCACGGTCACAAAGATCACCAAAATTGTGAAAACGGCTCTTTCACAAGTTCAACCTCCTCCATCGAACCCGACAAAGCAGGATGCTGCCGCAGCTCTTTTTGCATTTTCTCATAGATAGCATCCCGCAATCCCATAATTACAGTAGATGACACTCCATTCTACTGCAGCATGTTAGGAAAAGGCAGTGTGAAAGGGGCTCAAGTGTATCAGTTGATCAAAAAAATGTATTTAGCGGGCTATGTGGAAAAAAAAATACTCAAACTGACAGACGCCGTTGTTTTCTTTGGCTATTCCAGTTTGGGTTGTTGCCTTTGAATACCACGTGAGCTTCCTCACTCTATAAAGTAGAACATCAGAGCCCCAAGTCATCATTTGCATCGCTGGCCATCCAAACTGACGCCTGCATGGAGGCTGCTTTAGCATCTCTTCTCATCACCGCCTCTTTATGCACAAATGTCACTGCTTGTTCTGGTTCCGGTTGTTCCAGAGGCGTTATGACAAGGGCGGCGTCAAACTCATTTTATTCGAGAGCGAATTTGGAGTGATGTCTTCCCTTGGAGGACCATGATGACAGTGAAACCACCAAATGATCATTTGTACACAATAAAGGCATAGGTTACTAGAAATCAGCCAAGTCAACCATAAACGTTCAGTTATTGTTCAAGTGAGTGTAATGTGGGTAACAAATGTATTGTAAAATCCTAACTTACACGTGATAATTTGACATTTCAGTTCAGATTTTAGCAAGTTAAGACACATGGTTTGCTTTCACGGGCCACAGAAAATGACCATGTGGGTTATTGTCCTCATACCAATAAAAAAAAACAAAAAACATGTACCTAAAAACTATAATAACTAAAAAATAGTGAATTGGCTACCTGTTTCCCTCTTTTCACAATAGAAATTCCAAATGGCAGGAGTCAAAATTATTTTTCATGCCCTCAAGATCTGTAACAGCCACAGTACCATATTTTCCGATGTATAAGGCACACAAAAGCCTTAATTTTCCTCAAAAGATGACCGTGCGCCTTATACGCAGGTGCGCCTTATGTATGAAGTCATATTGAGCCATAACAGGTCTCGCAACAACTGTCAGCAGCCACTGACTCCATTTCCCCCCTGTAGACGTAGTGCCTAACCCCAGCCGGTACTGTAGCGCCTTATCATGTCATGTTATTTTTGAAAACCTTTATATATATTTATATATTACTTTTGCAAAACTGTTTTCATTCATTGAAGGTGTGCCTTATATTCCAGTGCGCCTTATATATGGAAAAAGTTTGAAAATCCGCCATTCATTGGGGGTGCGTCTTATACTCCGGTGCGCCTTATACACCAGAAAGTATGGTACTTCAGTGCAATAACCATTTGAAATTTTAATCATGGTTTATGAGGAAACTATAAAGCAATTCATCCCTATATAGTGCACTGAATAAGTATATTTACCCCAAAAAAGAAAAATAATCATCTACCAGTAGAGTGTTTAGTTTTGCAGCAATCCTCTTCGGACAACCTACATATGTATGAATGAGTCCATTGGATGGCAAATATGTTTAGAGCCCATTTCACATCCTGTAGGCTTTTTCAAATCCTTATTGAGGACTGTCAAAGTGCATGTTTTGTTTGATTCTTCATCATACTGACCCAACGCTCTCCTATACATCCTGAAGGCGCTGGGAAGAATAATAAATATGGACGGCGAGGGGAATTTGTGTTGGCTTTTAATGCATGGCCACGAGGAAGCGTGCACTTTCAAATGCTATAAATAATGAATAAAGCCCTTGGGCGCCGAGCCGAGAATGACGGTTGGACTTGAAATTGACATCCGTCATCAGGGATGGTCCACATTATTACTGTCATGTGTCCAAAAATGAAACGATCCGATTTGACCATTTTTGAGCATTTATTTCTCATTCTATTGCCATCGTGGACGCTCTAAATGAAAGGAATGCTTCTCTTATTCTTATATGTTTAAATTGATGTACTTATGATGTGAATAGAGCAATGAAGATGGATTTTTTAATGCACGAGAAGCATTTTAAACTTATCAATGCTTTTTTTTACATCACATTTTGGCGATAAAGATAAAGCTTCAGTTGACGGTATACTGCTCTTGTTCCTCATCATCAATCCAATGATTGGACTACTTTAAAACTAAGAGATAAGAATATCTAAAATTAGTGAAGCTAACAAGTCAACCACATAAAAAAAGACATTATTGTATTTTCCGGTGTATAATGCGCACTCAAAAGCCTTGATTTTCTTCAAGATGACCCTGCGCCTTATATGCAGGTGCGCCTTATATGTGAAGCCACAACAGGTCTCGCTATGGCTGTCAACAGCCACAAATTCCAATTCCCCCTGTAGAAAAAGTAGTGCGTAGCCCCAGCCTCGACTGTAGTGCCTTATTTGGTGTGCCTTATATTTGGAAAACTTTTATAGGTTTATGTATTATATTTGGAAAACCTTTTTCAGTCATTGGAGGTGAGCCTTTATTATACCTGTATATGGAAAAAGTTAGAAAATACACCATTCATTGGGGTTGTGCCTTATACTCCAGTGCACCTTATACACCGGAAAATACGGTACTTTAAAACTAATGAGATAAGAATAGCCAACGTTTGTGAAGCTAACAGGCTCTGTCAACAACATAAAAAAGAAATTACCTCTTGGTTTTGCACCTTTTCTGCAAGCTGACACGGTGGGTACGTGTTACTTCAGATTGGCATCATGCGTGATTGGACGGACAAGTGAGAGACGAGCTTCAATACCAGACCAAAAGACAAACTAGCCAAGTCAACACAAAAAAACGTCCCTGTTCTGATTTAGCCACCTGCATTTTATCTATCTCCAGGCATCTCTAGTGCGCCAGCATTTCAGCTCCAATTCTTTTTGCACATTTCGTAATCAAACATGACAGCTTTGCGCTAGCTCCCAAAGAAAATGTCTGGGTGTGTGCACTTTTTATATTCATTTCGTGCTCCTGTAAATCCTGCCGATCATGATAGCTATCAGGATTCTGTTAACCTACCAAGCAATATTGTCACCATATATTTTCTTTTTCCAATAATTAATAACAATAACTTCATTGATATTTTAGACACCTTCACAATTCAGCTGTATTAGCCTCCAGACTGTGGCAGGCAGATTGCAAAGCCAAAATTAATGGTCTCCCGAGGGGTCAACAGTGCAATCGACAAATGACCTGCCTTTGTTTTAGTGGGAGCGATAGGAGCCAAATGCTCTTACCTGTACTCGCGATGGCAAATGTAAAATGAAATTCAAAAAACCCGTAAATTTGGGATTTCAGTCATTTTGATCTCGTGACTTCATTTTCTCCCTTCCCGGTCATTATTACTCATCTTTTGGCAGTGGTCACTTCCTCATTTCTCATAATAGCAGAGGAGCACATTTTCTTGGTCAGTCTGTCAGCTGCCGCACTGGCATCATTAGCATGGACAGTCACGCGCCAAACCACCCCACCCCACCCTTGTACAGCAGTCGTTTGTTTTCCTCCCATCGTGTCCTTGAAAGGAAAAATGCAGCATCTTTTTAACGATCGTTGGCCCACAGTGTTGAGATGAATTTTGTAGCTTACTATGGAGCTCGGGGAGCCTTCACAATATGTTAGTTAATAGCTTTTGTGTTGCAAGTACTCTTATTGTGTACGTCCCAATTGGTGTTTTAAATTATAGTTTCCCTCTGTCAGCAGAGAACTATTCTCATATTTATTTCAGCTGAGTACCATCAGTGATTTTATACCACACACACACACACACCCGCCCCTCACATTTGCCTGAGCTGACAGCTCCATATGGGAGATTCGTGCTGCCGCATGGATTGAAGGGCGGTGACAACTGAGCAAAGCGACGGGGCGGTACAATTACCTAAACTTTGGAAAATTAAGTAGTTGACACTTTCGTCGATTCCTTTTCTTTTATCCTGCTATCCTGAATTCCAACCACTTCAATGAAACGATAACATAGCAATATAGACGTCGCTGACGTGCCCATTAGTTCACGTCAGTCTGGTTCTTCTCAACCCAAGTGATGATGAGTTCAATGGGCACTTGTAACACAGCTTTACTTTGCACCTTATAATGCAAATCCTGTGCCAACCTGTTTGATTTGGAAATGGCATTTTAAGCTTACCAAGCCCACGGAACACATGATATTGTCCAGATGGCACATGCAAGTCACGGCGAATGTGCAATCTGGCTCTATTCCCAAACAGTTTTGTTATTTTGGTCTTGGTCTGCATTGCAGGTTTTCAATTTGTGATACGGGTTTGACTGTAACGTGAGTTACTTGTGCCTTGGCATTTGTGACAAATTCTGTAAGCTGTGTTCTGTTAGCTATGGAGGGACAATTTTCAAGAACCCATGGCACACTGTTTTTACACCTGTGCCCTAGACTAGGTGCCCAATATATAGATTGCGATCTAGCAGTTGATCTCCAAGGTACTATTCCTAGGTCGTATGACAGAGTGATGTGACATTGTCATGAACTGACGCTATACAAATAAAGTTGAGTTTAAATGGGTATAATGGGTAGATCATTTTGACTTGCTGAAAAAGTGTGAGCACCCCTAACCTCGACACCCAGGCTGGATGGCTCATTAAAAAAAAAATAGAACAGGACAACATTGTTGGGCTTGGATCCAGTCTGCTTCAGGAAGTTCAATATCCTGATTTTGGTTCCTAACTTATATGCAAGTTGTTATTTTGTCCCGGACTAGATCCTGGTACTCCCAGTTTTGAGACCTGTGCTTCTCAGGAATACCATCTGAAATGAAAAAAAAATGGTCTTAAAATGGTCTTGTATAAATAAAATAAAAGAACAACTACTCATCCTAGATATGTGCGCATGCTCGTTTCTGGGGTCGGTGTAAACCTGCATTGCGTATGACTGTGTCCTCATTTCGCCACCGCAGAGTCTTGCTCCTTGCGTGTGGACACCCAAGGAGTGCTGAGCGTAAGCGGCATGAGCCCCGACGAGAAACGAGACCTACTTTCCTCTGACGCCACCTGACGTTCCCCTGTGATTTCATGCGATCTCTTCGTGTCTTGGCGCTGTTGTCTGCATTAATCTGTGCCGAGACTGAGCGAACAAGACCAACTATCAGTACGAAATTTGGATAGAGTTGAAATTACTCATGAGCATTTCCGTGTAGGCTGACCAAGAGCCAGAAACGAATCACGGATTGTTTTTTTGTTTTTTTTCTCGTTTTAGACGGGTCAGCCTGATACCTAGTTGTTGACCTGCCTTTGCTTGTCATTTGGTTGTGTTACAGAGGGAGATGAAGGAGCAGCTGGCTACTCTGCAGGACAGTGAGAAGGGTCACAGTGAGGCCCTGCAGCTTTTGCGAAGACAACTCACTGAGACAAAGGTACTGCAGCAATTCTCATTTTTAAAAAAATGTTCTTCCATCTCAAAATAACAAGTCCTGACAGAAGAGAAGCTTGGATGTACTATTTGTTGGCTATCCTGTTGGATAGTTGACAGTGGACCACATTAGAGTGTCAGGAAATTTCAGCCGGTTGTCATTCGCCAGCGACCGGGCTAACGGGGCCAAAACCTTACTCATCAGTGATAGAACAGATGATTACATAACAGTTCATCACCCCCAACTGGGCTCTTTTCATCTTCTTCATCGCCATCAACCGATGATTTGCTCAATTGCTACTGGCCTAATGTCCAACCGGGCATTGGAAAAAGCCACAAAAATAAACGATCCACACCTGTTTTGCCACAAGTGTTGCTCATTTGAACACTGTGGGTGAACAGATGTTTAGTGTCGCCGATGGGTGAAAGAAGCAAACATGCTTCCCTCAAAAAAGGCCATCTTCCCTCCAAGGTTGGATTGACAGTGTCCATTATACAGGGACCTGTCAAAGTGGCGGTTTGGCACCCCCACCTCTGTTCATTTGGGATATTTATAGGGCCAGAGCTACCAGCACAACTTTAGTTCGTTGACGAAGCTTTTCAAATGAGGAGCGAAATATCCGACACTTTCAAAGAAGTACAGATGACGGCTCAAGAAACCTTTTCATCGATTGAACACTCCTGTACCGCTGAGAGCTTACAGAGACGTATTGTACAGGATACTAAACTCCTCACATTGAGACAGAAACATTTTGTAAAGTCTCTCTTTGTTTCCTCCTTTTCGTTCCACGCCCAAACGGGACGCTTGTTTCATTTTCCCCTCATTGTCGCCACAATTGCCGACAGTGTCTATTTCTGTATGCAGCCAGATGGAGGAGAACTCTTGCTTCAAAGGTGGCCTCCTCGCACTACATTACAAATACTTGTTTCTTGACTCTTTCTCTGAGTGATAGACATTGCGATTTTGTCAATTCCCCACGGGGGGATTCTCTCCATAATTGCATACTTTCCTGAAAGTCAGCCAACGTCTCATCTCCGAGGGCTTCCAGACACCTGCTCGGCACCATCACATTCTGCTAGGCCTCAGCGGCACGTCAGCGAGACTGATCGTAGAGCCGCTTCATCCGCCCACTCCACTCATCATCAAGCGAGGAAGGCTAGAACGCAGCCCGCCCTCATGTCATAACTGTCACACTCTTTGACGAATTGCCGCATTTATCCGAATCCCGCAGAGATCGTACCTGCTCCCACTCGAAGAGAGGGGAATTATTTGCCGACTGTAATTGCATCTTAAAGTTCAGAGGAGAGATTGATAATGTCCACAGACACGACATTGGGGTTTCTCGTAGGAGGAACACCTGCTCCCTGTCTACATGGCTTACTTTTTAGCACTCTGTAAATGACAGGGATCACCATACCATACCTCAGGAACCAGCCCATTAACTCATTCACTGCCATTAACGAGTTTATTCAGGAATTGAAAATATGACAGAGTGACATTCCTGAATTAGCTCGGGTTTTGTTTTTTCTTGCTAGGGTGCTGATAAAGCGCTGGTCAAGCCTCTGGCAATGATTTTCCCTTCCACAAGGGGGCAGCATTTCCCCTTTTTTCCATGTTAGTGCGTTTTTCCAGCTTCAGCTGTTGTTAAAGCGCTGTATAAGACAATATGTATGTATTGCATTGTATTATGGACAGCCACCCTCATTTAAAGCGCATATAACTCCAGACCCATATAATTTAGGAATTAACTCTTTTTTTCTGATGAAAGAAGAGTATCTAAGGTTTCTTGCGCTGCATTGAATGTTTATGTCGTCCTAAAACTCAATATTCTGTGGGTCCTGGCATTCGAGTGAAAATGACGAAAACCCTGGCACTGGAGTGGACACATTTCAGTGAATGAGTTAATTTCTACCAAGCGTTAAAATGCACAAGATGCCGGCATCAAATACTAACTTGAATGGCTGAAGGTGCAAAGAGACAAAAAATGTTTAGGCATAACACAGTCAAGGGGGGCAAAATAAGAGGCCATAAAATTGATAAAAGGTCCCGATTGAAGATTCCAGACAGTTTTGGAAACTAATATGGGATTGAATCCTGCTCAGTGACTCTGGATTTGTTTTCATTCACTGCCACACATTCACTGCCACACTTGGATTGAGTGGGTGTGGCAGGGAAAAATCCAAGGTAGGTTAAGCTCATGAAACTGTTTACTCATATGCCTTGAATTGTTTTTGTTGAAATTATGATTATCATTCTCATCACAAAAATGAATTGCATTTGGGGCCATGCAAATGTGCACAAAACTCCCCAAACTCATTGGCCTTGGTGAAAATTATCACATTTTCAAAGTTGGCTGATAACAAAATGTCATAGCCACCTAAAGTGTAAAAAATAAATTGCAATAGAATTGAGCTACACTTTTTTATGTGTAACTATGGGTTTTTTTTACATTACTTTTCTCACTTGCACATGCTTCATAAACGTCGTGTCCCTAAGAAATCGATTCAATAATATTCTGTTATATATATGACACTCCATTTAGTGATGTTTAGCAATGTCATTTTTGTACATTTTAAAATCAATAATTTCTCATAGTCATATGTGATATTAGTTTTTGTGTTTTTAATCTTTGATGCTTCCTAAAGTTCTTTGAGTGTCTTTTTTCTGTAGCCCCAAGGGGACACAAGCCAGTGTCATCTTGTACCGCTCCCAAGCCCGGATAAATACAGAGGGTTTTGTCAGCAAGGGCGTCCGACGTAAAAGCTTGGCCAAAACAAACATGCAAATCAAACCTCTGAAGATGGAGGACACTGATTCGCTTCCCTTGAAGGGAAAAGCCAAAAGGAAAAGAAGAAATTGCTGATGGAGACATGGCGGATAAAATGACGGGAATGAAAGAAGTGGTTTGGAAGTCAAAGCCAGATAGTCGCAGAATCTGTGAACCAAATATTTAATCAAGAGCATCCTCTTGTTTCCTGGCTGCTTAGACTTGACAGCCTCTCTTCCCTGCTTTTTTTCTCTCCATCGCTTCAGACAGACTTCAGACTCGGATTGTCTCATTCTCTTCTGAGATCACTTTTCTTTATCTCTCAAATCTGTGAGCTCATGTGTTCTGCTTTGCCACCAGCTGCGGATTGTTCACATGACTGGAACCTGTCTTTTTCTTCCCTGCGGCTCTTGAAAACCTCACCATAGATAACTGTGTGACCATTTTCTAATGACCTGAGTAACCACATTAATTGTGAAAGCCATTTTCATTTTCGGCCATTGTTTTGAACAGCCCTTGTCGATCGCTATGAGTGTCTTGTCCTCCCGACTCCTTTCCAGTCCTCAGCTAAAGGTCTCCGGGCCACCATCGGCGACGCCTTTGAACGTCTCCACCGCTTCCTACGCGAGCGTCAAAAGAGCATGCTAGAAGAATTGGAGATGGACACGGCACGCAAGCTCACAGACATCGAGCACAAGATCCAGCGCTATAGCCAGCAGCTGCGCGACGTCAAGGAGGGCATCCAGATCCTGCAGGAACGCCTCAACGAAACGGGGCGGCACGACTTCCTCGAGGGAGTGGCTGTCACATCCGAGAGGTAAGACAGTCTAGTATCCCAAAAAAACAAGAGTGAGAGTAACACTCACGTTTTAAAATCTAACCCGACGGTTGTCTCCTGACAACATGATATATTTTGGAACTACTTGTGATTTGTGTAATAAATTCTGATAATCCTTGCACAGATGGTGTCTTAGTCCCCGGAAAGCAGCTGTCATGTTTAATCCGGGACGGTTCATCGAGGATGTTTTAATTGAACTGTATCACATCTCTCTGCAGCAACGTGAGATTAGTAATCGAGCGATTAGTATTAAAATGTCTCTATAAACATTTGGTATCAGGAATATTGCTTATTTTCTATTTTCATGTGAAGGACAAATACAAAAGAATATATGTGCTTCTTTTAGGGTTCAATTGAGGATTTTGGAACGATGCCACTATGTCTTGTTAATAGAATTAAGAGATCAGAAACATACATTGATTTAAAATTTTTTTTCAAGGTTTAAAAATGATTTGAATCAGAAAATCTGTTTTGATTTAAAAGATGGGAGCGCATTGAATCAAACCGAACTGGAATGTTGCACGTTTAAGTTTGTCAAGATATGGATCGAATTGTCCATGATTTGGGGTGGAGCAAATCTTTCAAAGAAAATACCACATTGACATGAATGTAGTCTCTAGTTCATTCATATTATCAAATAAGAACTTGAATTGCAATCTCACTGGGTTGAACAGAAGCGACTCGGTCTCCTTGAACCCTTTCTGTAACCCGAAAACACGATTAGCAATCCACTGTAGTGACCATTCTCCATGCAAGGGTTTAAATAAACTGTCTTTGAATCATATCACTCTCCTAATATCGAGATATGTATCGAATTGTGTTTAATTTAGTTATTTATGTTAATTGGAGATATGCACATCGCTACCTTATGGTATATTTCAGATCTTGCCATAGAGTCCAACATTTTTATCTCGTGCCTTCCATAATAGCTCTCCAAACGTGCCGAATCTCCTTATGTGTCCTGGTTTCAGTGCAAGAAGTAACCCATTGACAAGGTCATACGGGAGTCATTATCTAACCCCATTCAGTCAATTAAATGAATGCTAATGACAGCAAAGCATTACACAGACGCAGGAGATTAATCACTCAAGTAAGTGTCAAGCAAGGTGCCGCGTTATTAGCAAGAAGCTAATAAGTAGGTGTGTTTTGACTCGCATTGATCTGTTTCTGTTGCAGGATTAAAGGCAAGATCCATGAGACCAATTTGACTTATGAGGATTTCCCGACGTCCAAATATATGGGGCCTTTGCAGTACACCATCTGGAAGTCGCTCTTCCAGGATATTTCTCCAGGTAAGCAAGGGGGCAAGAGGAATGTACGGTTCAGGTAGCCACGCTGCGGGTGGAAGTGAAGTCGACGTTGTTCTGTTAGCTATAGCGTCAGAAGCACATGGCAGACTGCTCAATGTGTTATTGAGGGGATATCATGTTTATATCAACGCCCCAGCCCCCAACTTTGCTAACCGTTAGCGCAGCCGCTTCGTGCTGCTAGCCATTAGCGCAGCCGCTGCTGACCGCTGGCAGCAAGCGCCGTAGAATACAGTGCTAGCGTAATCAAATTTATTTTATTTATTTCTTTGTTTATTTTGCGCTCTTACTCCGCTATACAACATGATTTCAGGACATTGTTGTTATTAAAGTCAATAGGAAGTCATAGCCGTTTGTGACTGCAATGCCTCACAGTCTGGAAAATGAATCTGGTCAGCCAATCAGAAAAGCTTTAATTGTCCCTCGTTGGGGAAATTTGCAATGAAGGACTTCATTGTAAGATGCATTGCTTGAACTATTGTTGCTGGGGTGTCTCTAGGTACTGGTAAGCCGGTACCTAGAGACACCAACTACCCAAGATCGGTGACATTTACAGTATCTGACAACAGAGACCTCAATGTTGGTACCGCATCACTGGTTGTTGAAATTGTGGCTTTTTAAAACTATTGTTCTCCAGAAATGCACACTGTTAAGAATTGATCCTGGCCTCTCTCTAGGGTTCCCGACCTTAGCTTGCGAAATGGTAGTCGAATCCATAGGGTGACATTGACCTTCTAGTGTCTAAAAGTGTCAGGAAGACCCCAATCAATCTTCATAGCCGAACATGATTCAAATCATGTGCAGGGGGATGTTTTTTCTGAGTTCATTTCATCAACACGCTGCCAGCAAAAGAGGCCAGGCGCCCTCCCATCCCCCTCCTTAACTGACAGCAAAATGTGAACAATTGCTTCCAATCCATCAGCAACGGTTGCCAGAAACAAGACAAAGACACCCTCCTATCATCCTTCATCCATTGTTTGTTTAGCTGCTAAGAACAAAGCCTTGTTCTCGCCACGAGGCTCTGAGTGAGGCTGTTGTTTGTTGTTCCCGTGTCTCTCGCTTTGGATTGTGAATTATTAATGGCTGTTAACAAACACCGAACAAATCCCCAAAGTGGCAAAGGCTTCTTTTTGTCTGCTGACCCGGTGCCATCCACTTCACTTTCCCTCTTGGCTATTTTTTAACCTGAGCCTCTTGTATACAATTTGAAACCAACTTTGGCCGTGATTGGCCTTGTGGTCTTGTGTGAGGTCGAAAGTGACTTGTTGAACAGAAACAGAAGAGCTTCAACTGTAGCGGGAGCCCTTCAACTGGAGGACAGTTTTTTTCACCCTTCTGTTTTTTAATCTGTCAGTGCCCGCAGCCTTGACGCTGGACCCCATCACCGCTCACCAAAGACTGATCCTGTCCGATGATTGTACCATCGTGGCCTATGGCAATCTCCACCCGCAGCCGCTACAGGACTCGCCGCGCCGCTTCGACGTGGAGGTGTCTGTCCTGGGCGCCGAGGGCTTTGCGTCTGGCGTGCACTACTGGGAGGTGATGGTTTCTGAGAAGACCCAGTGGATGATCGGCGTGGCGAGCGAGACGGTGAGCCGCAAAGGCAGCATCCAGATCCAACCGGGACGCGGCTTCTACTGCATCGTCATGCACGACGGTAACCAGTACAGTGCCTGCACCGAGCCTTGGACCCGTCTCAATGTCAAGAGCAAGCTGGAGAAGGTGGGCGTGTACCTGGACTACCCCAAAGGCCTGCTCATCTTTTATAACGCGGACGACATGTCCTGGCTGTACACCTACCGTGAGAAATTCCCCATGAAGGTTTTCCCTTACTTCAGTCCTGGCCAGAGCCACGCCAATGGCAAGAACGTGCAGCCGCTGCGGATTAACACTGTGCGCCTTTAAGAGATGCGTGTGGCCGACCCCATGTGCATATCAAAATTGAAAGCGTCTGCTCTGTCAAGACTCCATTTTAGATCTGATGCAAAATGGAGCCAGTGTTGTTTCTGTGACTGAAATTGGACTCCAAAGTGGTGACTACATTTAATTCTATCTATGCTGACTTGGACCAAAATGCTGACGAGTCAGTCATAAGGTCCTAGGCTTTGTTTTGTTTTTAATTTTTTCGGGTTTTTTTTTCCTTGATGTCTGGCAGAATGGCTGTCTGTCACTTACAAGAACACAAAATGGAGGCAAGCCTTCTGTCGCTTAAGGTTAATCAGGCTTTGATCATCCATTTTGTTCGGTTTATGTTGCTTAGGGCGATGGGAAAGTGGGAGTCCATCGCAACTGACTTCGGCTTAACACCTTTGCTTGGTCGCCAGTCAATCCCATGGTGCTTTTCTTTGTTTTTCCCCTCGTGGAAATGGACTGATAGCAGACTTTATGGGTGGTCATTGAAGATGTCTCAAAATGGAGGCAAAATAATCTCCCTAGTACCACTTTTTGGACATCGCATGAAAGCTGCAATGGATTCTAGCTAACATCAGCTGGGTAGTGGACGCACTTTTCTTTCTTTTTCCTTTGTGGCACTCCACTGATGTCAAATCTGCCAATGATCAGCGAAAATGTCACAAAAACCATACAAGCAATGAAATGAGGCTGTGAGCGATTGACCTCAGCATATTTGAAAGGCGGACTACTTCTTGTGGACTGGGAACCTCACTCGTGTCTGCACTTTCCATTCTGAAAAATGATGTTTCTTTTGAGGGGGAAAACCAACACACCCCATGAGAGTTCATACAATGGATTTATATTGGCTTGAGTTCTCATTTCATGACAGAAGCCCATTCCTGTGCCTAACACGAATTGGTAGGTTAGTGGGAATGCGTCATCTGCAAAGACCTTACTCAGTCTTAATTACAGTAATTATTTGTGTGGGACAAAACACTTCTAGTACATATTTGATCAAATAGCCCCCCAAAAAAGTACTAGGTATACTTCAAATTTGTTGTTCGTAACATTGAACGATGGAATGTCAGAAATTAGTCAAATTAGCAACTCTTGATTGCTAGCTGACGTCCATGTTGCTCTCATTTCAAACTGTAAATTCCTCCCTTGGAAGGAATACAATGCCAATTGATTTGTTGCAATATTAGTCGTGTAGCACAGGGACCATGTCATGGTGTTTTCTTGGTTTAGCTGCGTGACATTGAATGAGTTGTTGTGCTTACATTGCACTGAGCCACCAGAACCTTTGCTTTATTGGAGTGAGTTCCGTCTCCAGTTCTGTGGTCATACTGTGGTTTTTGATGTAGCTAGAAAAAAAATGTCTCGTCATGTTGAATCGTGGCTTAGTGATGCGAGATATCCCTGCTAATCCATGTGACAAAATCACAGATGATTCGGACATGTCGGCTGGCCCCACGTGTGCCCCCAAGCACCAGGCTTAATACGTACACGAGTCCAAAGAGCTTCTTGCTCCCACGGGGCCAAATCTCACATGCAGGCTGATTTTGATGTGTGTAGGTGGGTAGGTTGTGTGTGAGTCCTGTGTCCTTCATTAAGCCCATCTCGACCTCCTTTTGGCATCTTATGGAACAAACCTTGGCCTCAATCGTTCTTTTTGCCGCCACAGTGCACCTTGACCTATTTGTCAGCTAACTGGCATAGTCTCTGACTGACAGTTTGGAATGTTGCTTATATTTTTCTATTTTTTCTTCCTGCTTTTGTTGAATTGCACCGATCTGTCAGGTTTACGTTTCTGATGAGTACAATCCATTCGTTTGCTTTAAAAAAAAACAACAACACGGGGTTCAACCAATCGGTACGCTGGAACTGAAACGTGAGGCGACTATGAGCCACCCCCACGTTGGCGACATCTCATCGATGATTGTTTTGCGTTTCGATATTTAAAATGTGCTAAATGTATGATGCTTTGGAGGCAGCGGGGATGGTAGAAAAAAAACTGAATTTAAATTGACATGTTAGATTTATGATGATGTCACCTCTGACACTTTTATGACACTATTGATGATTGTGTCCTTGAATGATGGCCGCTGTGCTCCCATCAGCTTGTAAACACTCCGCTGTGGGGAAATGTTATTTTAATGTACAATAAATGACTGCGAAAAATCCGCCCCCACCTGTCGTTTTCATTACCTTTGCCTACTTTGTGTCTCGTGTTGGCGGAGTTCGCGAGACTGGGGAACAGGGATCCCTCGTTCCCGTTTGGATTATAGCGAGCCGTTTTACTAAATGACACCAACATCAAGGGAAAAAGCAGAGGATTATAAGGGATTAGACCATTTTAGGATGCATCCCTTAGCTACCGTGTCCCTGGTGCATACGTGCTAATTGTCAGGGAAATTCATCCCATAGTATATTAACTCATTCACTGCCTGTCACAGATTTATTTGGGAATTGAAAATATGATGTAGAGCGTCACTGCCGATTTTTTTGGGGGGTTTTATTTTTTCTTGTTTGGATGCCGAAAAAGCACTGGCCATGTTTTTTCCCCTTCCACAGGAGGGCAGCATTTCCCTTTTTTCCATGTTAGCGCTTTGTTACAGCTTCAGCTGTTGATAAAGCACTATATAAATCATTATGTATATATTGTATTTTGTACAGCTGCTACCATTTCAAGCTCAGATAACTCCAAACCCATATTACTTAGGAATTAATATTTTTTTCTGATGAAAGAAGAAAGTCTAAGGTTTCTTACACTAAATTGAATATTTATGTAGTCCTAAAATTCAATATTCTGATATTTGAGTGAAAATGACAAAAACCCTGGCACAAGAGTGGACACATTTTTACACATCATTTGGCTGTAAATGAGTTTATTTTTGTATTTTTGTCACTTACAGTAAAGTCTCGTTATATCGATAGTACTGCTTATTACGATACTATTTCTATGAACGCAAGGAGAAAATTTACATGCTGCACAATCAGATATATCGATAGTCAGGTTATATCGATATTTTTTCCGACTCCCGAGAATATCGATATAACGAGACTTTACTGTATTTTTGTCTGGATTTTTACCTGAGAGATGTTGTACACACTGTGAGCCCATTAGTTCTTTTGAGGACCCATTGCGTCAGGATACATACTTGTCAAGACAACTTGTTTAAAATGTGTATATTTAACGGGATGAATCCTTCTCAGGACATGTTTGGAAAGTCGGATCCTTATCCGCGTCCTTGCAAAAACTTGTTCGGATTTATTTGTCGCACTGATACATCAAGATGCATCCTTGTCAGGATGTAGATGTGGAATTGTGTATTTGTCAGGAGGGCATAATTCTGAATAAATATATTTTAAGAAGTATCCCTGTCAGGGTGGATGCCTGTAAAAGGGCCACTAATGAGGAGATGTGATTCTTGTGTCGGCTTGCTTTTCAGGTTGTATTCCTGTCAGGATGGATACTTCTTTCTGCTTTTGTACCCTTGTGGAAGTTTCCTTCCCTCAGCATCTTCGGAAACTTATTACTGTGCTTGTGAATATTTGTCAGTGGGCGCGCGGCAAATTTGAGGCCTCACATTTCAGATGAGAACATCTTGTTGCCTTGTTTCACACTTGAATCAAACACAGCCCTGCACCATTAGTACTACAACTCAACAAGCTGTTTCATTTTCATCTTCATCTTGATTCCTTTTATACCGTATCTAAGAAGCAGCAGCAGGTTACCCCATAATATTTTTTTTTACCTTTAACCCGAGGGGAATGTCCATTAAAAAAAAGTCAGTGATGTGTTCTTCGTAACTCCTCTCTGATGGCTGTGAGGTGTCCCGAGGGAGCCAGTCAGCTTTTTCATCTCTTTTTTTTTTAATGTGATTTATGTTGTAGAGGAGAGTTGTAACTTTTACTTTGGTTTCATTTATCTTTAAAAATACATCAGGTTGATGTGTGGTCTGCATTGGAATAATTCTGAAAATGAAATATGACCTCAATTATTCTTGTGTGATGTCACATTGCGTTCTACACCGGATATTCTCGGTTTCCTCATCTCCACCGCCCCCTGCCCTCCCACCTCGCTCGCATTCCATCCTCAGGCTCTCTAAGAAAACTTCTGGCGCCCTCTGTTGTGCAGATTTGCATTCTGCTAGCGAGCGTGGGAGATGGCGGCTTGTGTCATGGGTGAGTTCAAACTTTTTGTTTACATTTGCAACCAGTGGCGGGCCGTCAGGGCCTTTTATGCTGGTCTTAAAATACCTTATTTCTCAATCTTATTAATTATATTTTGTCCGTAAATTCTTGTTAAATAATTCCAAATTGTCTTTCAGCTTCGTTTCATTGCTTTTCTCTGTTGTGCTGCTTCCACATGTGTGTTTTCGTATTTAACCAGGTAACCAATCACATTTCAGCCATAATTTGTTACCAGGGTCAGTTCTGTGGGCCAAGGCTTCAACTAATGTTGCCTTAACCAATCAGATTTCGAGTTGGTGCTCACGGCCCTGTGTGACGTCACAGTTTGGCTCGTTACTATGCAATCATAGTATCATCAGCCACTCATGTGTAATAATAATAATAATAATAATAATAATACATTTCATTTATAAGCGCCTTTCAAAGCTCTCAAGGTCACTTTACAGTCACAGGATATTTTTTTTCTGTGGGCACCAGCGTTCACTCAACCCAGAAGTAACTCAAATAGATAGAAAGCTAGCTAGCTAACAGCTGCAGTAATAATACATTTCATTTCTAAGCACCTTTCATCCTTGCTCGAGCTAGCATACTATATCTGTAGCGAGCTGCATGAGCAAATATATTGTGTTGATTTAGTCGTGGTTTTCTCAACAAACAATAACTGAAGGAGAAGAAATGGATTTGGTTGCAGATTTACTGTTAAAGCTATTTTCAAGATGGACTTTTCAAGAATTCATTACGAAAGGTCAGAAATGTTTCCCAATCCTATTCTTCAATCTTTTCTGCGGGTTGAAAGAGCGACTTCTGACCATATTATGAATCCACACGTTCATGGTAAAAACCCGACACAGTTTAATGACTGTATTTCTTTCTTAATAAGTTGGCTCACGGGACCCTCTGGTAAACCACACCACACTTTTTATTTACAATCGCAACTCGGATTGATTCAGACGTAGCACTACTGAAGGCCCATGGGTGATATGCACGGCCCGCCACTGTTTTGCAATGATCACCCAGGAACTGCAAACATGGGTCACTGTGGAAACAACATGAGTTTAAATGCTACTTGCAACCTTGTGCTTTATAACAATTTTAAAGCACGCAATGTTCAGCTTTTTAATTGTTTATAAAAACAAGTCGCATTGCATTGAAACAACTTGCTAAAATCCTGATAGAATGGCAAAGTTCCTTCAATGGTGTACTTCATTAAGTTTGACTTTTTTGAAAAAAAAGTGAGAAGAGTCAAGAGAAGTAGGACAATTCATATTTAAATACATTTTAATACAAAAGGACCAATCATCCATCCATCCATCCATTTTTCTGAAAGCACTTTAGTTCTCATTGAGGTCTATTGTTGAGCTAGAACCTCTCTGACCTGACCAGTTTCCAGCCAATCACAGGTCACCTACAATACAATACATATTGATTTATATAGCGCTTTAACAACAGCCGGAGCTGTAACAAAGCGCACATGTAAACAAACACTCACGTTCACACCTGCAGTCTTCAATGAACATGGGATATATACGCGCGGAGAACATGCAAACACACACACAGTAGAGATCCAAACCTCAATGCAAAAAAGGGTAAGGGCAAGCCATGAGTAACCATGAGTAAAGTGTATCGCTTAATCAGTTAACAAATTATTTCCTCGGTAGAGAAAGGAGGCGCTGCAAGTGCCTGAGCCGCCATCAAATTAACAGTTAGCATAACATGACAAATACTTTTATGTTCTTATTTTTAAAATAATTGTTATGCTTTTACATTAATTATGTGTTATGGTTTTATCCAACACACGCCCGTTTTGGAGGGTGGGGGCCTGGAGGTGGTAGGGGTTGCACACCTGTGCCTCACTACGGTGCTGTATGTGTAAACAGATCTCTTTGCATCGGGCGCACCTTCTGTTATCAGACAAATCAGTGTCGCCAATGTTTGATTTCAATGTCATTAAGTTCTGACTGCATTCTCATTGTTACTCATTTCTTTATTGTTACTATTCATTCATCCTCTTCCAATTGGGCTATCACAGTTAGCATTAGGTTTGGTGACAAGGAACTATGTTGAAGCAAAATAGGAGCTTCATTTAAACAATCTGACTCAGTGGTAGTGCTTCGTAGCCAACTTGTGACATCTTTGTGTCAAGTAACTACATAGGTGAGAAGAGGAGCGACATTCAATTAGTCCAATGCTTAGGCACTGCCTTGGTGCCACAAAACTAGGTTGAAGTAAGTAGATGCACTTCATTTAGACTGCCTAATGCTTTAATGCTGCATGGTGGCATCTTAGTGCCAAAGAACAATATTGAAGTGAGTGGAGAAACTTCAATTAGACCACCTAGTACTTTGGGGTGGTCTTGGTGCATTGGAACTTTGCTCAATTGAGGGGAGGTATCCCATTTTGACAATCCAATGCCTGGGAGCTGTCTTGGTGTCAAGGAACTATGTTGAAGTAGAAGAGGAGCTTCATCTAGATAGTCTCAACGCGTTGATATCATCTTGTGGTATTTTGGTGCCAATGAACTGTGATGAAATGAGGGGGTGAGCTTTAGTTAGTCAGTCCAATACTTTGGTGCCAAGGAACTATTTTGGAATGACGATGGAGCTCCATTTAGAACATTCGGAGCCCTTCAAAGTAGCACTTTTCCACCATCTTGTAGCATCTGTGGGCAGTTGTTGGAGATGGGGGAGTGCAATTGCTCAGAGTAGTTGCGCAGTCAAACGGTTGTACACTTCAGAATCTCCAATCAATTGAATAAAGATTGGCATGATACTGACATTATTTTTATGACTGAACACCAGTGTCAGTTGTGGTCCTCAATGTGACCAATAATCTTCCACGGCTTTAGCCAGCAAGCCTGCCTCTTCTTCCCTCGTAAGCATTTTACCAGCATCCTTGTCCCCGCATGTAAACATTGTCCCTTAATCCCATAATCCTTTTCTAATCGAAGTGCGATCGCTTCACACCAACATGGCGACATCCGTGCTGGAACCTCGTGAGACCGCCGCCATAAAGAAGCTGATGCAAGCCTCCAGAAGGGTCTCCACGCTCCTTAGCAGGAGGACATTAACACCAAGGTAAAGAGGAAGCACCAGTGTGCCGAACGTTGCCAGCAAAGCCAGCGGCAAGTTCGAACCCCGCCGGCCATGCCTGCGCGGCATCTGAAGGGACGCCGTCGCGCAAACTTTCTCCTTCCTCGTCGATTGTCGGCTGTCGCTCACCATCGCTTGTGTGAGAAGAAGAAGCGAGCAAGTGAGCAGGATCAGGATCACATAGAGCAAGGCCACACCCCAGCAAGGGCGCATGGCACTGGGCAGGGGACTCAGCAGGTTTGGTAGGCACCGCATCAAAGAGCCGCCGCTAGCCAAACAAGCCGTTGCCCGGGCTTCCTCCAAACTCCATCCACAGCGCAAGCTGAGCGCCACCGCCACCCACACCGACAAACAGCACAGGTAACCAATGGCGTGACACTGCCAGCCGCCTTTTTCCTCCTTGCCTTCGTCCTCGTCTTCTTCGTCTTCTTCTCTCGTCATCCATAGGAATTTGGCGAAGGTCTCGACAGCGATGAGGGGTGTGAGGAGTATCAGCACGGCGCCGTAGGTGTGGCTCAAAAAGAGTAGCAAGCGCAGGGCGATGACGCCTAGTGGTGGAATGAGCTCGACGAGCCACGACTCAAAGAGGCCCAGGAAGCTCAGGTAAACTGCGACAAAACACAATTTGACAATCAAATTGTAATTGTTATCACTCATTTTCTAGGTTAAAAGCGGAGAGAACAATGCACACCCAGAGACAGAAGACACAGTGGCCCGGCGGGACAAAAACAGAACACATCCGTTTGTAAAACATCAAAGACACGCGTGTGTTTTGAAAACATCAAACACGGTTTTGTCTTAATGGACCACTCACACCATTTTTGTCAAGACACTTCGAATTAAGTCTCCTAATAATAACACGGAAACATAACTCATCTGTTTTGTCAACATCAAAGACATATGTTGTTTTATAAACAAGTTGGGATGAAGTACAGGTACCAGCCTTCGGGTTCTCGTAGAGCACAGGCGTCAAAGTCAAGGCCCGGAGGCCAAATATGGCCCGCCACATTCGTTTGTTCAGCACGCAAATCAAACATGGCAGCTAAAGTCCGAACAAAAATTTCAAATTGTCACATGTAAACCGCAATAACAGTCATTATTTTTGACTTTAGATGAGAAAACTAGTTATTCGTTCATTTGTTGTGCGTTCTGTATGTATTCACCCCCTTTTTTTGAGTGTGGACGTGGTTTGTTAGCGAGAATACTTTTGCTATTATGGGACCGAAAAAGACACCACCACAAGCTAGTGTTCAGCCGAAGAGGACACAAAAGAAAATTACGGTGGAGCAGAAGAAGGAGATCATCGATAGACACGAACGAGGTGTGTGTTTGTGTGACTTAGTGTCCCAGTACCAGTACGCTAAGTCGACCATTGCTATGTGTGGCTAAGGGTGTTTCTGTGTTGTCTGAGCAACGGTCTCAGGCAATAGAAGAGGTTGAAAAACATCTGTTGATTTTGATTCATGAAAAGCAGCTAGCAGGGGACCTTGTGAGTGAGGGTATTATCACAGAGAGAGCACGGCAACTTCACACGGATATCAAAAGGCAACTACATCAACGTCCATCACAAAGGTAAATAAAATGACTTTACTATAAAGTCCAGTTTATTTTTTTAATCACAATACAATTGCACATTTATTATACATAAAATAGGATATATTTTGTGTAGTTTTATTAAGGCTTATTTCGTAGAAAATTATGTTTTATGGGAACCTGGGACCGGATTATTCTCATTTTAATGGTTTCTTATGGGAAATAAATGTTTGGAAGACAAACTTCGCCTTACACACACTTTCTGGGAACCAATTAAGTTTGTAAGTTGAGGTATCACTGTACTGGCAAAAATGTGGTTTTGAACTACCCAAATACCTCAAAGCCACTTTCGAAAGTACCATGTTTTTGCCAATATCAAAGACACATTGGTCTTCTCCAAACTTGAACTTTCAAACAAACTTCTGAACCTAAGATTTTTTTTTGTCAATACCAAAGACAATTTGTACGTACAACGTATCTCACATTTACAAGCTACCGATTTTAATTAGGTCGTCAATCAAACAGCATTTTTTTTATTCTTGAAAGAACCGTCATAAAAATCTAACAATGTGTTTTTGTACAATCCTAGACACTTCAACGAATATCTCTTTATGTCAACGCTAAAGGTAATTTAGTCCTCAAAGAGCCTCACTTGCATTTGCGACCAGATAGACAGATAATTTTCACATCTTTCAATTTCACCCTAACCGTAAAATGGCCAATTTCAAATCTTTACCTGTGAGTAGAAGGTCGGTGAACATAAGGATGCAGCAGCCGCAGAATCCCACAGGGCTGCGCGAGGTCGCCAGCGAGGGCAGGCACAGAAGGTTGCACACCAGCTTGAAGACGCACATCACCGACGCGCCGTCCAACACGCCGTCCATGTCTGCGGATACACGACACATTGGCGGCTCGAAACAGGTTTGTCGCTTATATCTCAAGATGCATTTATCTCGGGAATGTCAGACGCTCTGTCAAACGCTGAGGGGAATCGTTACTTCTGCACTTGTCAATCATCATTGGAAATCAACACCTGAACTTTGCACTGTTTATATTGAGGGGGCATCCGGGACACCATTTAAACAACTCATGCAAAAGATTCAAACTCATGTATCAACCCTTCTAAAAAAAAATCTCACATACTACATTGTTTGATGGTACATGCGTACTGTTCAGAAGACCCAACAAACCATAGACCTTCAGTCGGACAAAAGAAGTTATCGGTTTAGCTTCAGGGAATAGTCCTCCACTCCCTCCAACCTTAGAGCAGTGGTCTGGCACCGCCACCTCTGGACAGTAGGGATATATATTTATGGCCAGTGCTACCAGCAAAATTTTGGTTTGCTGACAAAGCTTCTTGGATGAGGAGCGAAACATCCGCCAAAGAAGTACAGATCAGAATTAGAATCAGAAAGATGACCGCTGAAGAAACCTTTTCATCGATGGACCACTCCCGTACGACTGAGAGCTTACACAGACACAAGCACAGATTCTTCTTCCAACAATGTCAATGGGGTCAAAACCCTGAAAATTATCCACAGTGGGTCTACGCATAAGACGACAAACAAACACCACGTGTCAAAACAAAAGACAAAAAGCACCAAAAAATGTTTAAAAACGCAGAGCTGTTGCAGCGGGCCGCCGCCAACCGCGACGCCATCTTGAAGGTATTCTCACACACTTTTTATGTGCTCTCACACATACTACTGAAAAGCTCATCTGATTGGAATGCTTCTATATATGTGTATGCTCTAACACTTGCCTGTATTTTGTCACACAAAAAAAACTCAAAATGTCCCCCACAACGTAAATGATCTTAATCAATTGCTCATGTATTTTGTTTTTCTACTTTCATTCCTTTCATCACTTTGCTGCTGTGAAATTTCTCCACTGTGAGACTAATAAAGGCATATCCAATCCAATCCAATCCAATACACTTCCTGATCTCTCTCACACACACACAAACTCACACAACACACACACTCACACTATCAAAGGCTGACATAGACACATGTCTGAAAAGTTGTCACAAATGCAACTTAAATGCTAAAACATTGCAAGAATGATTGTTTGCCTGAGTGACGTATTCTCCTATACACACACACACCCACCTGAATCACTGTCAAACATGCCACTAAATAGCTCTCACATGCAGTGACGTGCGGTGAGGTTCATGGCTGGTGAGGCACTGATGTCTTCTATGACGTCACCGCTCGTCTCTACTTAGTATTTGAACGGTAAACGTGAAAATTCAGCGATTTTGAAAAAAATCCTAAAACGGTGAAGTTAAATGGACAAGAACTTTAAAGTACAAATCACTAAATACATCTAACTGTTTAATTTATTTTTTTCATTTGATATTTCCATGACAGCTTTCCATGATGACAGGTAAGGCACTGCCTCACCTGCCTCCACTGACTGCACGCCACTGCTCACATGCTACTAAAATATGCATGCTGCTGAAATGCTCTCACACACGATTGAATAGGCTGTCAGACACACCACTGCAACTGACTCGGAAATGTGACTGAAAAACACTTACACACTTGCGATTGAAATGCTCTCATTTAAAGAGTTCGATGGTTCTCTTTATTTGTAAGTAGGTTCGTTGTCAGTTCTCCCAGGCAGGTGACGCGCAGAGCATGATCGTGGCGTGGAGTCGAGCAAGTCGTGCCGCGATGTCCGTCCGACGCCCGGCGTTAGCCGGGCGTGAGTCCAAGATGAGTCTGAGATGACTCTGCCCCGTGGTTCGCCCAATCTCTCTGTCCCGCGACAGCTCCTTTTATACAATTTGCAAGCGTGTGCTATGCGTCAGGGTGATACGCACATCAAGGAGATCAAGGAATTGAAAGACATGAAAGGGTTGAGAGGCGCACTTCAAAATCATACACGCGTGTGACGCAACACATTCTCATTACTGAAACTGGCACAATGCCGAGAAGTTCTCACATACAAATTACTGAAAAACTCACACATAGACTACCTGAAATGCTCTCTCAACCACTACTACTGAAACACAATTGCATCTATTGAGATGCTCTCATTCACACGCTAGTGTTTTATTCTCTCACCTGCGCTCGGTAAGTACTATCATCGACATGCGACTGAGTAACTCACATAATGAAACACTTTTCATTCACACTACTGAAATGCTTTAAAGAATCATACTGAAATAGAATCATCCACTGGAGAAAAAAATGCATTTTAGTAGCAGTGCGAACAAATTTTAGTTTTGTGCACAAGCAAAATAAAACAATTGTGAACAATGCGTGCAAGAGTGCATGTGCATAAAAGTTAATCCTGAATTATCTCCTTAATGGCTCTGCAAAGTTTACACTCATACATTCAAGTGACATTCACTTCAATCAGCAACAGAGCATGGTGAGATGCACTTGCATACAGACTCTTAAAATTATTATTATTTTTGTAATGTCCCCAATGTGAGTTTTCATTACCTGGTCGCCGCCGCGGAAGTCTTCAGAGCCGCATGTCCCTCCGGAGCTCTTCAACACACTCTCTTCCTCGTCTCTCCCCACCCCCTTTTTGCTGTTGCTAATAACTACCCCCACCCTCCTTCTTACACTCACCTCCCTTCGCTTTTGGCCTCCCAGGGTGCCTTGCTCGCTTGCACCTGGAGCAATGACGGGTGTGGCACTGTTGGAACAGGCTCGAGGAACCAGTCGGGCAACTTGCTGGCTCATGAGATGAACGTGTCAAGACAAACAAGGTGAGAGGGGGAAATGGAGAGAGGGAATTATTTGACTTGCTCAAGCAACTGCATGCTGATACACTGACTAAACCCCTCAGGCCAGCTCGGCTTTTATGATGTCCTTTGTGTTGTTCATGTCTAGTTTTGTCGACGTACCGACATTGTAATTACTCATATATTTTTCTTGCTACCTTTACTGTTTAAAATATTTAATAATAATAATAATAATACATTTCATTTATAAGCACCTTTCAAAACTCTCAAGGATACTTTACAGTCACAGGATATTTTTTCTGCGGGTGAGCAGCGGCAGCCACACACGCCAGCATATTTAAGCAACATCTTGTCGTGTCTATTTTGATTGTTTTCAAGTTTGACGTTTGTTTGCAAAAAGGTTCTGAAAGATTTTTCTTCACCCATTCACTGCCATTTCCGAATTTATTCGGGAATTGAAAATATGACGTGGAATTTGTTCGTGTTTTAGTGTTCCTTTGCGGGGGTGCCGATAAAGCGCTTGTCAGACCTCTGGGAATGTTTTTCTCTCCCACTTGCACCTCATATTATTCCACATTGCCATTGACTTATCATCTGTGGACATCTCTGGGGCGATTGTGCTTTTTTTTTGCGCCTGTGAGGGGCAGCATTTTCACAGCCCCGCTTTGTTCAGCGGAAAGGTTGGACAGACTGGATGGATATATGGCTTGAGGAGCCCCCGTTGAGATGAAATGTGCGCCGATGCGTATGTGGAACTGTCACGGCTTGGAATTGAAGCAGATTTACGGGGGACAGGAGATGTGAGACAGTCTCTTTTTGTCAATGGATGCTACAGCTTTGCGTTTGCTTTCAACAGCCGGCGCACCTTTCCACACCCCCTCTCTTTGAATGCACACGTCGATCGCCTCTGAGGAGCTTTGCAGGAGCTTTTCAGATAATTTTACTCTTATGGGACTGAAAAAAAAAACCACCGTAGGCTTGTGTCCAGCCGAAGATGACACAAAACAAAATCACCGTCGAGGAGAAGAAGGAGATAATTGAAAAACACGAACGAAGTGTGCGTTTGTGTGATTTAGTGGCCCAGTACGGCTATGCTAAGTCAACCATTGCTACCATTCTCTGCAACAGAGAAGCCATCAAAGGTGTTTCCGTGCTGTCAAAGCAACGGTCTCGGGCCATCGAAGAAGTTGAAAAACTTCTGTTAATTTGGATTAACAAAAAGCAGTTATCCGGCGACAGCGCGAGTAAAGCAATTATATGCGAGAAAGCACGGCTAATTCACGGCGATATCGCCATGCGGCAACCTGGAAGTTTGACGCTTATTGAGGATTTTAAAGCCAGCAACGGATGGTTTGAGAACATCTGAGGGTGAGGAGCAGATGGCTGCAGCATCAAGTGAGCTCATCAAGGCAATGTTGGCAAAGTGGAATGATGTGCAGGCTTTTATCGAACAGTTCCATCCAAAAAAGACTGTGGCTATGACAATCATCAACATGATGAACGATAATGTGATGCCTCAGCTTCGTAAAACCTTACAAGTCAGAAAGCAACAGGTGTCAATTAAGAGGTTTTTAATCAGCAAAAATGATGAGTCTCCAAAGAAGCAAAGAAGAGAAGCCACACCAGAGCTTGAGTTACCAACAGTCCTAATGGAAGTTGACTATCCTTCCATAAGCCATCGACCATCACAAAGGTAAATAAAACTTTATTTTACAGTACAGTTTATTTCTTTAATTACAGTCCTCGTGTAATGTGCTCCTCTTTCCAAACAGCAATTCCCTCTGACCTCTGACCTCCAACGCCATTCCATCAAGCCATCAATGACCACCACAAATGTAAATAAAGTGACTTTATTATACAGTGCAGTGTATTTCTTTCATTTTAATACAATAGCACAATTATTATTCATAGAATAAGGTAAATTGTGTGTAGTTTTAAGGTTTATTTAGTTGAAAATTATATTTTATGGAAACCTGGGAACGGATTATTCTCATTTCAATGGTTTCCTATGGGAATTATTTTTTTTGGGGGGATACACACTTTTCGCCTTACACACTCTGTCTGGGAACCAATTAAGTTCGTAAGCCAAGGTCTCACTGTATATAAATCTTAAGTGTGTTTTTACACTCACAATTAAAAAACAAAACATCAGATTTCTGACAAGTGTCTACTGAAAAAAAGGTATTTTCTTTGAGGAGAATCGAGTCGCCATGGAAAATTTACAGCGTGGCATTAGTTATTCCAGTAACAGCATATACTGTATATGATATATCTAAATTCTAAACAAATACAGTACTGTAATAATGATGACGTTCATGTCGTGACCTGCTTGGTCGGTCATGAGCGCCACCTGGTGCTGATGTGAGCACATCAGGCCGGCTCATGGGCGCGCGTTCACGAACAAAAATTCGACCAACATGGAGGTGGCGCGTTCACGTTCCCTTCCATCGTCCTCTCTACCCCAAAGAAATCTCAAAAATTTGGCATAAAATGGGTTAATTGAAGAGGGAGAAAAAAAACAAGGAGGAAAAAAAAATCTTTTAGCCGGGGGTTCGCCTCCTGCAGGACCCAGAAGTGAACAACAGGCGACCCGGAAGGTTTGAAGTCCGCCTGACTGCAAATCGACACGAAAAGAAAACCAGAAGCGATCGTTGCCCAAAGAATCACGGCTAGCAGGCTCACTTGCAGGTACGTTTGCGGCTTCTTCTAAAAACAACATAATAAAAAAAACTACAATATTTCTTCGGTTTCGCCTCGCCTTGATTTCGTTGGATTAGCGTCGTCGTTACGCAAGTCGTGCAAGAACTAAGTTGCCATCCCCCCAAAAAACAAGCCACCCTGCGGCGCCCGTGTGATAAAACGTCTATTTATTTCCTTTCATGACATTACATTGCATCCAGTGGGTGCCGACGAAGAATGTTGATCCCGCACATCCTCCCCGAAAGACGTCGTGTTTGTGGGAGGAAGTGTCATCAGGGCTGTTTTTTTTTCTCCCTTGAAGCAGCCGGGATATTTAAAGCTGCAAAATGCGAGTCAACAAGGGGAAAGAGAAAAAATAGCCGCCCGATGTGCACAAATGCTCGCATGGGCCCACTCACAATCGTGCACGGCGCCCGCTGCTTATAAAAATAAAAGCGAGGATGGGGCTGCCATTTTTGTTTCTCTTTTGTCTCATTTTGGCCCAAAAGCAGAGCAGACGAGACGGCAGGCTGCAACTCGACAGCATCACGATGCAACGTTGCGACTTCATTGGATGGCGCTCTTGATGTTAATTTCGTGATGATTATTATTCACATTGATATCCGTAAAAGAATATCGCCTCTATTCAAATCTTCTCCCAATAGTAATAATTATTGTGCATTACTGCATTGATGACGATGATGATGGTTATACAACAGGAACCAAAAACCAAGCAGATTTAGTTTCGCCGTACTGTTTTTTATGTGAAAGTGTAGATTTTGCCCCTTGCATCATTATAATGTTTATGTTATGTTTATATTGTTACTAAACAAGAACGCTTTCTTTGATCATTTTTTTCCTATTTTTCTATTTTGTTGTTTCATTTGAATACAAATACATTCTGCCTGCATTTATTGTATTGCCATGTTATTGCTTTATTCATTTTTATGTTATTTTAAAATCGTTTGCATCTATCTACCTTTATCTATCTATCTGTCTGTCTGTCTGTCTGTCTGTCTGTCTCTCTCTCTCTCTCTCTCCCCTCCCTCCGTCCATCGTTAAAGCTATATAAATCAATATGCATCTATCTCTCGACCTGTTGACAGTGTCTATCGACAGTATCTATATTGATCTATGTCTATAAGTACAATTTGAGGCAGCTTTGTATCACAATTTGCGTGTTAAAATTCACATTTCAGACAGTGATAAACACACCGACTTGAAAAACACAGAATCACAGATGTGGATGTTTTTCCAATAATTGAACCACAGAGACTGTCCCAAAAATGCTAGACTGCACTTGGACGCATGCACTTAAAGGGCAACCGACGTCACTTTTTTGTTTTTTAACTGACATCAGAAAAACGTTTTATAGCATCTAAAATACCCAAAACACACAGTATGATATTTTTAGTCAAATGCAAAACACCAATAAAAATGACTTAAAGTGTCCAAAATCTGCAAAAAAATGAGCTGCGAATTGGGCATTTTCAGAAAGTCCCGCCCCCAGTTTGTGACGTCACGCCAATATGTCTTGCATTGCTGGAGAATCAAAACAATGGCTTCAGATTCGGCGAACATGCTTTCCTGTTACACATCCAGTTATGAATATGATTCAAATGGTTTTGAAGAAGAAAGCATACACGTTTGCAATCGATTAAAGAATTTATTCCATGCCATTTTGAGGCAACATTGGGGAGAAACCATCACCAGAAAAGAGGCACAAAATGGCGACCTCCTGTGGCCACCTCCGTTTCCACAGGCTGACAAATTCCTTATATGGAGCTTGGACACCCTCTTCTGGTGGCTTTTGGGTGCAACACAAGGTTTTCAGACCAAACAATACAGCAAAAATACATTGACGTGTTGGAAGGACTGCTACAATGTGTCTTTTTTCGGTCAGGAGGCGGTCCTTTCATGACGTCACGTATGGACTCGTCACCAACTCAAAAACAAGACTTCCTGAATATTCAACGCGAGTCTTAAAACGTAAAATATAGCAATATGCGGTGGAATCTTTGTAAAATACGCTCAGTAGAAGTTATTTGAAGCCATTTTACAAATTATGGACACAACTTGTCCGGAGACGCCGGTTGTCCTTTAAATGTGCTTATGTAATCTACGGGTGCTTCTTTTACCAGACCAGCTAACTTCCAACAAGCTTCAACTGGCTATTCGTGCGACCAAACACATGCAGAATCGCTCCCAAGTAAATTATCGTCACCTGTATGGTTCTCATGGAGGGATGTTGAATAGTCGTTAACAGGAGACCGAGAAGCCATGCTAATTGCTAAGCTAACACAAGATTCACATATG
Source organism: Hippocampus bargibanti (assembly GCF_051943395.1). Lineage (NCBI taxonomy): Eukaryota > Metazoa > Chordata > Actinopteri > Syngnathiformes > Syngnathidae > Hippocampus > Hippocampus bargibanti. The sequence goes on from NC_142745.1 coordinate 10,436,331, forward strand.
TTTGTGAAACAACAGGATTAAGTGATTAAATATACTTTTCACATAGGTTTATCTGAAACCACATCGAAACAAAGCATATAACATTTTGAACTGATAAAAACATCTGACGACTAAATGACACACATAATTAGTAATATTATACACACAGCTAAACCTGACCAGAAACCAAATATTAATTGAAGTGTATGCCAACCAATGAATAGTCTAGAAGATAATGTAGATAATTTAGAATATTAAATTGCCATAATATCACAAATCTTGTTTGAATTCACAATAAAAGCCCGAGTTTTTAATTTTAAGTTTTGATGTTTAAATACCAAATGTTCTCAACATTACATTATAGTAGTGCTTTGTATGTTTATGTTATGGTTTTATTTTTTTTAAACCAACAACTTTTCTCAAGTATCACAAACACCATTTAGAAATATTAAGCTTGACCTCACAACGATACTCGTTTATGAACCTGCCCTACTGATAAAGTTTTTAGACAAAAAAAAATTGCACTTTTCTTTCATTGACAATGTGGGGGAAAAGGGGGAAAATACACATTTTGATTACATGTCATAATTTTATTGTTTGATAAAATATTCGCTTTACATTACTGGGATTAACGCATTGTGTAAACTAGTTCTATTTCTTTTGTTGCCATTTACGATGCATGGATCATCATAACTCAAGATCCCCTGTACCTCTTGCCACTGCACTATGCTTAGAGGTAATAAGACTATTTGTTTCCATGGTAGGCTGAGGTTGTCTTGACATGTGGAACAGATGTGCAGAACCTAATTTTTGCATACACAAAAAAAAATACATTTTTTTTTCCTTTCACTGTTTTTTTTTTTTTCATCTTTTGGAAACATTTCACATTGCATACTTTGGCGCTCTCGGACCATTCCTGTGTGTGTTTGCTTTAGCCGAGGCATAACACTGGGCTGCGTATGCCAGCCAAGAACAACAACAAAAAAAAACATTGGTCCTATACCCCAGCTCCCACCCCCTGTATGAAATGTTTAATGACGGCGGGTGCAGTGGATCGCTTTCACCTCTTTCAAGTTCCTCCAATTTGCGGGAATTGCACGACACTTAAAAAAAAGTTCCACCGATGCTGTGCATTGCTTTTTATATTACACTCAAAACGCTTTTGAAGCTTGCTATGTACCTTACATTCTGGGTAACTTCAAGTCCACTCTTACTATTTGCAGAGTAGTAAATAGTAATGTATTCAGTTTCTCAATATCCACAATTTTGCATTCATGACAACCAAGATTCTGTTTTGGTGCAAGGGATTTAAAAATAGAGGGAGGCGGGAAAATAGTAAGTAAGCACTCTTTACACTGTCAAAGTCAGAATACCAAAGGCCGACTTTAGTCCGATGTAACCGTGGATCCACTGAACGGAATTTGAAAAATTGCAATTGCTAAAATAACTGAAACCATGATACTTTCCATATTTAGATTAGATTAGATTTGTGTACATTAGCCTTTATTTTTATTTAAATTTCTCACATTGGAGAAATTTACATCTCAAAGCAGTTCATTTGGGTTTTGTTTTTCCTTTATTATTAATATATGGCGCACCTTCAATGAATGACAACAAAAATAAATGTTTTCCAAATATAAGTCACACCAGCCATCTCCCCTTTTACAAGGGGAGATGGCTGCTGTCAGTCGTTGCGAGACCTATTGTGGCTCAATATTACTTCACATATAAGACACACCTGCGTATAAAGTGCAGTGTCATCTTTTGAATAAAATCACGGCTTTCGGTTGTGTCTTATACATTGATACATAGAGATATAGATATACATATATATATATATATATATATATATATATATATATATATATATATATATATATATATATATATATATATATATATATATATATATATATATTCCTGCAATCGGATGTGAAGTACTGCTTCTGGGACTTGGAACAGCAAAATACAGTACTCATGAAAATTAATTACTCTCAAACAAATTAAACAGGTAAAAAAAACACTTGTGATAGGATTGTACTATTTTTTAGAGGAGGAAAAGCGCTTCCGTTGTTCTGCCTTTCAAACCAACTGTCGTTTGGATGATTGAAATCTAAGATTATGATTACAAGTGGTGCAGCATGATATTACTCCGCCCACACACCTACATGTGAAATATTGTGCTATCCTTGTAATCTACCCAACTCTGAATGCCTTAAACAGAAAAGAAATTACTGTCAAAAAAAGTGTGTGGGAGGGCACCTTTTTCAGCGTGGGGGGGACAATTCTTTTTGTTGGAGGGTGGTCAGGAGCCAAACTGCAAAGCTTGACCATAGCTGTCTAAGATGAACACAATGAAATGAAGTGTAGGTTTTGCCGGTCAAACTGTCACTTTTCTATTTTGAGATGACCCCGTTTCCCCCCCTCCCAAAAAAAAACACCCTAAAATGGCTGCTTAAAATCAAAATATCAATTTTGTTTGGTTTCTGCGTTCTTAGTCCTTCATGTGGGATTTCCATTGTTTGTTGATATACTTAATTCTTGTCAAAATAGCACCGATCACCAATGCTTTTTTTTTTGAAAGGCCAGAAAAGATGCATTCATTATTAAATACAGTACATGGAAAACCATGGCTAGGCTATTATTTGTTTCACTCACCTTTTTGGGACTGCTGCGTTCCCTAGTCAGTTGCTGGACATAATGTGTGTGTGATGCCTGTGTTTACGCTGATAACGCTTTGACGCTGTGGGGGCCCCCTCCCAAACAAGAGCACCACTCATGTGATTTCACATCTAACAAACAGCTTCTTCTCCTTGTCTGTGCAAGAAGCTAACTGAAGATCAAGGTTCTTCTCGCTGTTGTCGACATTTGGTTTTGCCACATTGCTGATGGTTGACGCAAAATGGCGCAAGTATGGCGTACAAGCACATTGGTGATGCAAAATTGCAGATGAGTGCTGCTAAACCTCACATGGGTGTTGCTAAATTGCGGGCCGTGATGGTCAATTGTAAATTGGCGACCTTACATTACAGATGTGTGATGTTAAAGGACAACCGACGTCCCCGGACAAGTTGTGTCCGTAATTTGTAAAATCACTTCAAATGACTTCTACTGAGCGTATTTTACAAAGATTCCACCGCATATAGCTATATTTTACGTTTTAAGGCTCCTGCTGAATATTCAGGAAGTCTTGTTTTTGAGTTGGTGACGAGTCCGTACGTGACGTCACGAAAGGACCACCCACTGACCGTGAAAAGGACGCATTGTCGCATGTACAGTAAAGTCTCGTTATATCGATATCGGATATATCGATAGTCCCGGTTATATCGATACTATTTCTATGCACGTACGGAGAAAATTACATGCAAACAGGGTCGGATATATCGATAGTCCCGGTTATATCGATATTTTTTCGGACTCCCTTGAATATCGATATAACGAGACTTTACTGTATTTTGCTGTAGTGTTTTTTTGAAAACTTTGTGATACATCCAAAAGCCGCCAGAGGGGGTCCAAGCGCCATTTAAGAATTTATCAGCCTGTGGGAGCGGAGGTGGCCACTGGAGGTCGCCATAATGTGCCTCTTTTTTTTTTGGGTGAGGGATTTTCTCCCAATGTTGCCTCAAAATGGCACATATAATTCTTTAATCGATTGCAAACATGTATGCTTTCCTCTTCAGAACTATTTGAATCATATTCATAACTGGATGTGTAACAAGAAAGCCTATTCTCCGAATCTGAAGCCATTGTTTTGATTCGCAAGCAATGCAAGATGTATTGGCGTGACGTCACGAACTGGGGGCGGGACTTTCCGAAAATGCCCAATTCGCAGCTCAATTTTTTGCAGATTTTGGACACTTTAAGTCATTTTTATTGGTGTTTTGCATTTGACTAAAAATATCATACTTCATGTCTTGCGTATTTTAGATGCTATAAAACGTTTTTCTGGTATCAGTTAAAAAACAAAAAAGTGACGTCGGTTGCCCTTTACTTCTAGCTGAAGCTTTAACAAAGAGCTAACACAGGAAAAAGGAAAATACTGCCCCCTCGTGGAAGTGAAAAAACATTGCCAGAGGTCTGACCAGCGCTTTATCGGCACCCCAGCAATAAAAACCAAAACCCAAACAAATTCGGGAATGGCAGTGAGTGAGTTTAAAAGCCAGACGGCTGATGCAAAATTGCAAGTTAGTTGTGCTAAATTGCAAATGGCCGATTTTAAAGTTTTAGGCATGAAGTTGGCCATTTTGTTCTTTTGGCGGGGCTTATATGACCTATGCAGAAGGTGCGGCACGTGCAAAAACACAAAAACATTATTACCATGGGAAAATGAATGGATGCCCATTTAATAAAAATAACTTGAATCCAGATTCCCCTTGAACAATTATCCATTTTGAACTTGTCTTTGTCCCCTCCCCACTCCCCACTTGTCATTATATTCCAGAATGGCTGAACCTCGCTTTAACAGTCCCTATTTTTGGCCCCCGCCCCCCGCCATGGCTGTCACTCAGGTGAGTGTTTCAAGTCTGCTCGCCTTTTAGATGTTCCGCAGGAAAAATGTGTCATGAGGTGTTTTTGCATACATCAGTGCATAGAAATCTCGGCTTATTCATGTTGTGTTACCTGGCAACGTGATCATAGAATTCAGTAGGGACTCACAAAAAAAAAAAACCTCTCTGTATTACATTCAAACGAGACTATTTTTAGGGATAAAAACCATGCCACAAATCCGCCAAAAAACAAGAGACTTTTTGTACAAAATCCTCTCAAGTCTTCTCCGTTGATGCAATGAAGGAACAGCTGATGGCGGAGAAGATGCGAGCGTCTCATCCGGCCCCCGTTACGCTGCCTTCCCAGCAGCCCTTGCTGTCCTCGGACGCCGGCCAGCATGTGACGTCCAAAGCCCAGCAGCCGGATGTAGTCCTACATGCCAGTCCCGCCAGGCCCACCTCCAGCTCACTCACGGGTACATTTGTCACCATTAAGTACAGACACTCCCCTACTTACGAACATTCGAGTTACGAACATCGGTACAGACAAACATTTTTGTAGTGATATACATACAGTATAATGTAGTATTCTCTCCAGTTGTACATGTACATAGCTTTATAGAGCATATGTTTTATTAACTGTTTATTTTTTTTAGTACAAATCAATACTTATACAAGCCTTAAACATTCAATACAAAATATAGCACGGAAACTTACGAACAAACTCACTTTACGAACAAGCATACGGAACGTATCTCGTTTGTAAATTGGGGAGCGTCTGTTTCACCATAACGTCACATGTTTTCACATGTGACTTGAAAGTTCACATGACTTTCACGTGCAGAAGCCTTGCTTTCGCCCTCGGATCCAATTTGTGTTTAACTTTTATGTCGAATACGTTTTCATGGAATCAGTCTTTCATGTTTTATTTTCCTGTCTTTTGCGTGATATTACAGCACCGTGGAATATTATCACATATACTGTATTTTCTGTTGTGTATAATGACAATACAAACAACAATAATAAGCCTTGATTTTCTTCAAAAGATGACCCTGTGCCTTATACGCAGGTGCACCTAATATGTGAAATCATATTGAGCCACAACAGGTGTTTTATATTTTTTTTATATTTGGAAATATTATAGTACGGTGCGCCTTATTGGTGGGGAAAAAAAATTCAAAAATACACCATTCATTGGGGGTGCGCCTTATACACCGGAAAATACGGTACTTTTTTGAGGTGCAAAAGTTATTTGATTAATCAAGAAAAAACATCTAATTATTTGGATTGGATTGGCCTTTATTAGTCTAGCAGTGGAGAGATTTACATTTCAAATGGAATGTATTATTATGATTATAAAAGTAAGAGGAAAGGAAAGGAAGAAGTAGAAAAAGAAATACAGGAGCTGCTGTAAAGGCAGCGACTCTCGCGGAGCCATATCGAAGTCAAAATAACAACAAAAGCCGCACGCTCTTTGTTGTATGAAGCAGTTCTAGATAAAAGAGGAGAGGATCAAACCGTCCTTTTTACCAATGGATCATTGGACCAGATATTTGTAGTTAACATAATTTTAGCCTATCAACCATAAATATTTGCAAATGTCTGGATTCCTCAATGACAGAAGACTGATAACTCAGTGAGATCTGCTTTAGCTTTGGATTTTTTTGGGGGAGGTCACCAAAACAATAACTGAGTCACGCTCAATTTGTTATTTCTGTATATTTTTGGCACCATCAATTGTGTGCGACGAATGCTGATATTGTTTTTTTTTTTTTAAGGTCGGATACTCGGCGACGTTAGCTTGAACCTGGAGGATAAAGCGGCCATCAAAGCCAGGGGATTGTGGGAGGACTGGCGCCAACTCATCGAGCACCCCGCTCGGGCAAACCACCTCTCAGGTGCCGGCACAGTACTCAATGCAGAATGGTTCCAATGTTTTTTTTTTTTTTTTTCAAAAATACAGGCAGGGATCACGTTCATATTTGAGCATTGTTCAATTTTATACAAGTTTAAAACGAGATGTAAAACTAATGAAGGGTAATAAAATAAAAGTACAGTAATCCCTTGATATATATATATATATATATATATATATATATATATATATATATATATATATATAGACGAGTAGTGTACCTGTAAATATTCTACTGTATGTTGATAGTAGAATGTTTACTTTATTGCATTAGATTTTTGTACTATACTACATTTACTGTGCTTCTTTATGCATGTCCTGTACTGTGTTCCACTTATAAATATTTTTTTGTACCGATACACATGTAAATTTACCAATAGGTGTAGGATTCACTACATCGCATGTTTTTCGTCTATCGCAGGCATTAACAGCGATAAACGAGGGAGTACTGTACTCACACTTTGAAGTGTCAATACAGTCGCTCCGATTTCCCGTTTTCTACAAAAACAGCATTGTCATCAGTTCCTCTTGTCCTTTAGGCGTTTCGCTGGCATCCCGAACGGGAAACCTCAGCAACTCGGAGGTCATCTCCCCATCGACACCACCTTCTGGCGCCTCTACTCCCCACCTCCTCTCCAGCTTCACCAACCCCCATGGGATGGAGGCGGGCAGAACCAACGGAGGTCTCATGGGTCTACTCGGGGTATCCAAGCCCCCGAAGGAAGGACGTCGGAAAATCAAAGCAGAGAACGGCTCCTCGCTTTTGGTAGTGCCGTACCCTATCCTAGCATCGAGCAACGACCAGTCCGCCATCAGCATCACTGCCAAAGAGAAAACATACAGGTATGTGATCTACCCATACAGAGGAGCAACTACTGATCCAAAGTATACCACATCATGTATCCAAAATAGCATATACTGTATTTTTATTTTGTCATTTTATTTGTATTTTAGTTTTTCTTCTCCAAAATATTACATTTTGTCCCAATGCAAGTGGTCTTTAAGGGATCCAAAGCGTATCATATCATGATTGAAAAAATTCCACATCATGCGTCATCTGTTTTATATATTGTAGCTAGCTAGCTTGAAGCATAGCATAGCATAACATATCCGATGTAATCTGTTTGTCAGTTTACCATGAGCCAAAGCAATACAATATACATCAGGGGTGCTCAATACGCCAGTCGATCTCCAAGGTACTATTGGTAGATCGGGTGACAAGTTAACGTGAAATTATTATTACCAGACGCTATACAAATAAAGTTGTTTCGAAAAAAAAAAAAATGACGTCAGCCAATCAGCTATCACTTCACTTGATCGATACACCGGACAACCAATCAAATGGGATCTCATTACGATGTACACAATGCGTGCTCAAACAACGGCCTTGAACCTTGCAAAGTTAACAAGGTTCGTTACATGCTAATTTTTCGTTCGTTTTTTTCCTCTTAATATAGTAATGTAGGGTATCAAATGAGTGGCGCTGGACCAAGTAAGAAGAAAAAAATGTATGACTTTCATACGGAATGGGGGGAGTTTTTTTTCGCGATGACATTTTCTAAGTGCTTTTGTCTCGTCTGCCAGTTATCAGAGTCAACTCAGGTAATGGCAAAAAAAATGTACATAATTATGTTATGTTATGTCGTCAAAAATCCTCAATAAATAGAATGGGTAGATCATTTTGACTTGGTCACTTCAAAAGTAGCTCCGATGCTATAAAAGTGTGAGCAGCCCTGATCTATAGAATCTATTGACCAAACAAAACACGCCACATCATGTTATCTCAATGTGATGTACCTTTTTCCAAAGCATACCACATCTTGTCCATTTGTGAACTGTGATCTAAAGCATGTGTTCCTATCCCATCCACAGGTGTAAAGTGTGCCCGCTGACCTTCTTCTCCAAGTCGGACATGCAGATCCACTCAAAAACTCACACGGAGGCCAAAGCGTACAAGTGCCCTCACTGTACCAAGACGTTTGCCAACGCCCCGTACCTGGCGCAGCACCTGCGTATCCACCTGGGCCTCAAGCCATACCGATGCGCCTACTGCGAAAAGTGCTTTCGACAGCTCTCGCACCTCCAGCAGCACACCAGGTAGGATGCTTCCATGTTTCCTTTTTTAGTAACAATCGATCATTGTCAATGAAACTGTGCCTCAATGGCACTCATGTGCTAAAAACAAAAAATAAATACAGTAAAGTCTCGTTATATCGATATTCAAGGGAGTCCGAAAAAATATCGATATAACCGGACTATCGATATATCCGACCCTGTTTGCATGTAATTTTCTCCGTGCGTGCATAGAAATAGTATCGATATAACCGGGACTATCGATATATCTGATATCGATATAACGAGACTTTACTGTACCATAGTTTCCAGTGTATAAGTCGTAAGGCACACCCCCAATGAATGGTGCAATTTCAAACTTTTTCCATATATAGTGGGACCTTGGCTTACGAACTTAATTGGTTTCCAGACAGAGTGTGTAAGGTGAAAAGTGTGTATCCCCAAAATTAATTTCCCATAGGACACCATTAAAATGAGAATAATCCGTTCCCAGGTCTGCAGAACATAATTTTCTACTTTCTAATTTTCTAAGCCTTAAAACGACACAAAATATACCTTATTTTATGTATAATAAATGTGCTATAGTATCATGATTAAAGAAATAAACTGTACTGTACAATAATGTCATTTTTTTTTACCTTTGTGATGGTCGTTAATGGCTTGATGGAATGGAGTGTCCGGTTTCCTCAGCATTAAACACTTGATGAGGAACATAGGCTTCTTTCACCATCTTGAGGAATGGTCCCTTGTCGGTGCTTTCTCTGCGATAACTGTATCTAATTCTTCATCAATTGTGATCTGTTTAGCTGGGTTGATAGCTTTTTGCATCAAGTGTACAGATGACTTGTTCAGGTTATTTGTGGAGCCTGATTGATGGGATATTTTAACCTTCCAGTCTACACTCTGCTTTTGAACTATCAAAGTTGAAATGGTTCCAAATTTCACTGTTTTCTATCCATTTTCTCACCATTTCACTAGTTTTTTTTCACTTTTGTTTTTTTGTTTCAAGCTCTGTCCTCTCCCTTTCGTGTGTGTGTTTTCTCTCTCTCTGTCTGCCTGTCTCTTTAATGTGGCAGCTCCGTGTGTATCCCGAAAAATAGTTTGTATGCCAAGGGGTTCGTAAACCGAGGTTTCACTGTATAAGGTGCACCAGAGTATAAGGTGCAGGGTCATCTTTTGAAGAAAATGAAGGCTTTTGGGTACGCCTTATACACTGGAATATACAATAAATATATAAAAACGTAATTTTGACCTGGTTTGTTGTTAACGCTCCATTTTGAATTTTTCAATCAGAATCCACACGGGGGATCGTCCATATAAATGCTTCCAACCCGGATGTGAGAAGGCCTTCACGCAGTTGTCTAATCTGCAGGTAAACTGCCATTCCAACATCAAATACATTTTGGTTTGATTAACTGCAAGATAAAATAGTGTATTTTGTGGTTAATGTTGTTATTTTGCATTACATTTTTTTGACAAAATTAAAACACTTTTTTTAGTTTTCATTAAAAAATATTCACAAGGAGATTTAATTATTTTTTTTGCGAGAATAGGAAACATTTTCAACAATATTTTTCATTCAAAGTATATTTTCATGATTGGTTTATTTTAGTATTAAAAACTGAAATTGCGTTTTTTGTGATTATTTTAATTTTATCAACAAAATAAATCTTTTTTTTTTTTTGTTTTCATGATAAAAATACAATTATGTTTATTTCCACCACGTTTATCATAGTTTTAAAAATATACATATTTTGTGGCACTTTCATGATTGAAAAGTAAGTATTTTCGAATCAGAATCAGAAATCCTTAAATAGTCTCACAATGGAAACATTTCCATGTTTTCATAAAAAGTAACAGAGTGATGCATTATTATTTTGTTTTATTCAAATTTGAATGACAAATCTGACCATATTTTTGTTTCACTTTTACATAACCAAAATACTGTTTTCTTTATTTGAACTTATTTTTTCATTGAAATAAATATCATTTTAGTCTATGTCCGCCCTTCTGGCCACTAGTTCAGGTTGTCCTGCCCAAAAACAGCTGAGATCGGCTACAGCAAACTCCCGCCTCATCGAGCAAAATATAAGTGGATCAGAAAATGGATGAATGGAAGTATCGTGTTTATGTGACATATTTTTTGCAGTCACACCAGAGGCACCACAACAAAGACAAGGCCTTCAAGTGTTCCAACTGCTTCCGGGCATACTCTGACGCAGCCTCACTGCAGATGCATCTTTCCGCCCACGCCATCAAGACAGCTCGGGCCTTCTGCTGCAGCACGTGCGACAGAGCGTACACGTCGGTGAGTGGAAAACACCGCGACTACCATCATCCTTCAATTTTGTGTTTTGTTTTTGTCACTTTTGATTTTCTTCAAATCATGGCACCACATTGGCCGGTGGACAACTTGTTAACACATTCCTCCAACGATGCCGAAGTGTAGGGTTGAATTCCGGCCTTCCTGTGTGGAGTTTATATACTCTAAATGAGCTTTGACCTTTTTTTTTAATTGTATGCCGCTCACTATCCAAAGCATATGATAAAGGACAGACAGAAAATAAGTTATCATATTGAACAGTTCAAATCAAGAAGACTGTTTTACTAATGTATCGCTTAAATTTGCATGTACTGTGATACCTCGGCTTACGAACACTTTAGCTCACAAACTTTTCGCCTTACGAACATTCAATTTGCGAGAATATAATCTTGGCATACAAACTAGTTTTTGCCGGACGAACCAAACCACACAGCGCCCGGTGGCTGGCGGACTAGTTTTCAACGGATGAACACCAAACTACTCAGTCGAACAGCACCACGGTGGTTGACGGACTAGTTTTCCACACACCCTTTGAGTGCAGATGTGGTTTGCCATCGAGTGGAGTACTTTTGCTATTATGGGACCGAAAAAGACCCCACCACAGGCTAATGTTAAGCCAAATAGGACACAAAAGAAAATTACAGTCGAGCAGAAGAAGGAGATCATCGAAAAACATGAACTGGGTGTGCGTTTGTGTGACTTCGCGTCCCAGTACCAGTATGCTAAGTCAATCATTGCTACGTGTGGCTAACAGTGTTTCTGTGTTGTCTAAGCAACGGTCTCAGGCAATAGAAGAGGTTGAAAATTTTCAGTTGATTTAGAATAGAGAAAAGCAGCTAGCAGGGTACCGTGTGAGTGAGGGTATTATCGCCGAGAAAGCACGGCAACTTCACTCGGATATCATCATGAGGCAACGACATCAACTACCATCACAAAGGTAAATAAAATGACTTTATTATACGATACAGTTTATTAATTTTATTACAATACAATAGCACATTTGTTACACATAAAATAAGGTATATGTAGTGTAGTTTTCAGGCTTATTTAGTAGAAAATTATGTTTTATGGGGACCTGGGAACGGATTATTCACATTTTTAATGGTTTCTTCTGGGAAATCAATGTTTGGCAGACAAACTTTTTGCCTTGCACGTACTTTCTGGGAACCAATTAAGTTCGTAAACTGAGGTATCACTGTACTCTCAATAAATAGCTTGGCAGAGGGCTGCAGGGGTAGGGCGTCGGTCATGAATAGCCGCGAAAAGATAATCGGCAGACAACCTGTGTTCGAGCCTTGGTCCACAGTGCCCGACCGAACATCTCTGACATGACACCGCATCGTTTGTACAACAGGAGACCTACCTCATGAAGCACATGTGCAAGCACGCAGCGGCGCAGCACGCGGGGCCTCGGAGGAGTGACGGCCCTCACCACCACCACCAACGGACAGATGCCTCGGATTTGAGCGCCGCTACCATTTTGTCCCGACATCACCTCTCTCTCTCCGTTTAGTATATGACGGTGACCATACGACTGATGGACTCGGGTACGACCAAAAACAAACAAAAAAACAAAGTGCCAGAGTGTACTAATACCTTATGAGGAGGTACAATTGTACTTTTCTCTGTATTCATTATAAATACATATATATATTCGCATCTGGATTATGTCTAATGAGCACTTTGAGGCCTGCAAAGGACAGACCTATAACATTTATTGTGATGTCACAAATTGTTCTTTTTTTTATACGCTCCCTAACTTTTTTAATGCTCGTTTAAGGTATCTTCTATATATCGTACGTGTCCTACATTTATGTAAATATTCCGTGATGAGTTTTTGTATTGTCGATATTTATTGTTTTTGGCCACATTCCCTCTTGAGATCACTTATGTTTTGATATGGAAAACAAAAAAAAGTTCAACTCAAAGGAAGACATATTTGGTACACCCATAAAATTTATTATGATCCGCTGCAGGAGTTATATTCCCATAATTTGCCTTTGCAAAGACAATAATGATTTAAGTTTAACAATCTGTTTATTATTGTGGTAGCCTTTTACGTCCTAACACAAAATCAACATAGGATTGACTGTCAACATGTTTAAAAAAAAAACAATAAAACGATAATCAGAACTTTAGCGAGTTGCGAATTATTTATTTTTATCCATGTTATAGCAGCACTCCATTATCAACTGTCAGGGGGGTTAATAATTTTACCGTATTTTCTGGTGTATAAGGTGAAGCGGAGTATAAGGCGCACCCTCTAGGAATTGGATTTGCCTTTATTAGTCTCGCAGTGGAGAAATTTACATTTCACAGCAGCAAAGTTATGAAAGAATGGTGTATTTACAAACTTTTCCCATATATACGGCGCACTGGAGTATAAGGCGTATCTTTAATGAATGAAAAAAGTTTTCCAAATATAATATATACATGAAAATAAAGGTAACATCCGACTTAGGACCAGCTCGACTTACGAGCACCCATACTTACGACCACGACCTCCAGACCCTATCTATTTTTAAAATTGTAATTCTATGCCTGGCACCGCAACGTGCTAGCAGTGTACGACAATTTTAGCCAGCCAGCCAGCATCTCACTCTCGCACAGCAATCGACCCTGTGATGGCACCAGGGGGGGGGAGTTTGCGAGTCATTTAGCCTCCGAGTCTCTATTCAACATTTTGAATGGATTTCGACTTTTGACTATTTCAACTTACGACCGTTTGGTCAGAACAGAACTTGGTCGTATGTCGGATGTTACCTGTATATAAGTGTCAAAATATAAGGCACACCACATTATAAGGTGCTACAGTAGAGGCTGGGGGTACGCAATACTTATTCTACGGGGGGAAATGGCTGCTGACAGTAGTTGGGAGACCTGTTGTGGCTCAATATATATAAGGCGCACCCACATATAAGGCGCTGGGTCATCTTTTGAAGAAAATGAAGGCTTTTTGGTGTCCCCTATACACCGAAAAATATGGTAGATATTTTTTTTATTAATCAAATGACTTTTGCACCTCGAAAAAGTACATGTATTATTGTGAGTCGCTGTAATATGCAAAAGACAGGAAAATGAAACAAAAAATGATTTGCCCTATACACCGGAAAATACGGTCTTTTATCTTTGAATTTAATGAAAATAAATTTGTATGAATAAATTAGAGTAATCAGAGTTTTTTTTCAGGATTTAAAAGCTAAAGTAAATCACTTTAATGTTCTTTATTGTTAAAAAAATAAATACAATACAATACATCCTAATTCATATAGTGCTTTCACAACAGCTGCAATGTAACAAACCGCTTCACATATTAGTCAACACAAAGCAAAATAACAAACAACAAGAACATAAAAACAGACTGTTGTGCAATCTTAACGACTTTCCACGTGTACTCTGTAATATTTGAGTACAAGACAAACGCTTTATTACATGCAGCAGTTCTAGTGGAATGAGGAGAGGATGATGAGCCTCCTTTTCACCACTGGATCAGAGATGTCATGGTGGAATGTCCACGTCTGGTACAAGCTAAGTTTTGAAAGCAAACATGAACCTGTAGCATCCATTGAGGAAAAAGCGATTTTCTCACATCTCCTGTCCCACGTAAATCCGCTTCAATTCCAAGTTGCGACAGTTACACATACACATCGGCGCTCTGCGCTGATGCTCCTTTCTTCTCTTCGTGAGCTCCTGAGTAAAATGAGTAATTTTACTGTCTTCTAGTTGGACTATTACCAGTCACAACTCTTTTTTTTTTTACAGTTTCATGCCAATTTCGACGCTGCCTGTACATTTGAGCATCACAATGTCAACTTTCCCTCACTCTTTGCCTGTTGGCGTGTATGTTTTGTCTTGGGTGGGCCGACACTTCCTGCACATTGGCTATCCAAAGTGGGCTGCCGCCTCCGACCACTTTGAACTTCCTGCCTTCATTCATCTCCCTGTGGACGAGTGCCAGGCTGTCTGAGAAGTCTTCATTTTTCTCAAACCGCATTGATACTGCATGAAAAGAGGGCGGGGGGGCACAGATTGAGGGAATTTGATTTTGTTCCAGACCACAGTTATGAGAGGGAGGGCCACAAAGGGAAGAGGGAGGGTGGTTGGGTGAGGAGGTAGGGGTGAAGCATAGAGGAAATGGGTGTAGAGTACTCCTCCTATGCCGCTACACATTCCGACTCTCCTAGAAAAGAGCACAGAAAGGAGGATTAACACCATCTCTTGGGATTAAACTCCAAAGCACCCCAACAAACTGGTAAGAATACATCATGCTTTTTTTATTCCTCTGGCAAATTAACCCCATAACTTGGTAGTACGATAAACTGTAGTAACTGCCGTCCGTCCCTGAAAGAGTTAATGTGTTAATATTCAGACCTTGTCTTTCCACTATCGGGACCTTAAGCAGGAACACATGGCACTGTATTGTAAAATGCAAGAACACAAAAGTCATTCACTACTTTGGGTGACGAGATCCAAGATTTGTCGAAACTGTCGTAGTCTTTTCATTGAAATACGAATTTTTATACTTTTTTACTCATTCGCTGCCATTTACGAATTTATTCGGGAATTGAAAATATGACGTAGAGCATTCCCAAATTTGGTCGGTTTTTGGGTGCCGATAAAGCGCTGTCCATGGCCTCTGGCAATGTTTTTTTCCCTTTCCTCAAGGGGCAGCATTTCCCTTTTTTCATGTTAGCCCTTTGGTCCAGCTTCAAATGTTAAAGCGCTACATCAACCAAGATGTATGTATTGCATTGTATTTTGGACAGCTGCCCTCATTTCAAGCTCACATAACTCTGGCCCATATAATTTAGGATTTAACTTTTTTTCTGATGGAAGAAGAGAGTCTAAGCCTTAGACTCTAAGGTTTCATACGCTGCATTGAATGTTTATGTAGTCCTAAAGCTCAATATTTTGTGGGTCCTGGAATTCAAGTGACAATAAACCCTGGCACTGGGCCATGACACTACTCCAGAGGCCATGGCCAGTGCTTTATCGGCACCAAAACAATAAAACTAAACCCGAACAAATTCGGGAATGGCTCTCTACGTCATATTTTCAATTCCCAAATAAATTCGAGAATGGCAGTGAATGACTTAAAAAAAATATTTTTGGTGGTTTGTGTTTTTCAAGAATTTGGGCTCAGGCTTGTGTCTAATATCTGTCATAATGAAATATTGGTATTAAAAAAACTTTCAGCTTGAAAATGTATTGGTTAAATAGTACACAATTCAGCGATCCACGCTGCTCAGTGTACTCATTAAATGCAAACAAAGAACGGCCACCCTTTTTAGCAACCTTACATCTGTTTGTGGCTACTTGCAGTGAATTTCTTGTGGGGGTAAAAAAGTGCAAGTACTTTATGCAATACAATAAATATAAAGTTCAGTGGAAAATATTAACTTTAACGCAATCATTTGTCATGCTGTAAATCAGGGGTGTCAAAGTCATTTTTTGCCGCGGGCCACATTGTAGTTATGGTTTCCTCTCGAGGGCCGTTATGAATTTGGGGAACCCATTAGAATGTTTAAATCCCTTCAAATATTACATATAGAGCACACAGCAAATTAATGAATAACTCGTTTTCAAATCTGAAGTCAAGAATAATGACTTTTATTGTGGTTGACATCCAAAAATATGAAATTTTGGCTCAGATTTTAGCAATCATCATGGAATTTAACAAGTTTGATTTGCTTTCGCGGGCCGAAAAAAATATGTGGCGGGTCGGATTTGGCCCGCGGGCCTTGACTTTGACACCTGTGCTGTAAATGGAAATATAGAAAGGCACCATGTTTTTTCTCTCTGGTCTTAGCTTGTTCCTGTTTGGAATAAAGGGACTTTTTGAATGAGTTTTTTTTTTTTTTTTTAGAAAGAGGCAGGGGTGTGTAAGACACAATCTTGCTGCTCATGCCCTTGTGGGGGGAAAAAAAGTTATGAGTATGAAGTCATGGAGACCAAAGTGAAAGATGAGAGAGTAGAGTAGGGGCGTCTTTGTAATGGCGCTAATGAAAAAAAGATGTTGAGGGAAGAGAGTCACCAGATCGAGGCTGTTTTTTGGGAGTCCGCTACTCATTTTGGAGACATTTTATGAGGAAACTGAGTTGTGATTCATAACTGGGCCCACTTGCGCCACTTCCTCATGGCACTGCCCAATACTCAGCTGTGTTTTTGGTTTTGTTTGTAGCAACTTCAGCCATGGTGTTCCTCCTCATATCTTTGACCGTGCTGCATCTTGTCACTTTGTCCATGCTGCTCGTAGCTACGCTGGAGAAGGTGAGTGCCACTTTTTTGTCCATGGGGATGGTTCTTGACAGTACACCATGGAAATGTCAAAGCAATTTACCTGTTCTACCTCTCTGAAATCTTTAGCCGCTCTTTAAAGGACAACCGACATCACTTTTTTGTTTCCTAACTGACATCAGAAAAACGTTTTATAGCATCTAAATACCCAAAACACGCAGTATGATATTTTTAGTCAAATGCAAAACACCAATAAAAATGACTTAAAGTGTCCAAAATCTGCAAAAAAAATGAGCTGCGAATTGCGCATTTTCAGAAAGTCCCGCCCCCAGTTCGTGACGTCACGCCAAGACGCCTTGCATTGCTCGAGAATCAAAACAATGGCTTCAGATTCAGAGAATATGCTTTCTTGTTACACATCCAGTTATGAATATGATTCAAATACTTTACTTACAGACAGTGTATTTAGGTGTTCAAATACCTGATATGTTTCGGCGTCTACTTCCGCCTTCGTCAGAGTGTCACGGATGTTGTTGTGACGCGCCATTTTCAGCTGGTGTTGTTATGAGGGCGTGACCTACCTGTCAAATCTGACAGGCAAGCCACGCCCCCCGATGTCCGCTCGTCCCTCCAGGATACTGCTCCAGGTAGTAGAGAGCATGTAGGCTACCTCATCCCTGTTGATGGTCCTTGGTCCTCGCTTCTGGATTGGATGTTTGCAATCGATTAAAAAAGTCATTCCGTGTCATTTTGAGGCATCTGGACTGAAATGTAGCATCCCAGAAAATGCACAAGATGGCGAACAAGCTCTGTTGGAAATGGGCTGATTTGTCTCCTGGGAATTTGTGTCAACTACTATCAAATAGTAGTCTTGGTGCAACACACAACGATTCACCATCACGTTATTTATGTGTTTTCCTTCTAATTTCACCATCAACACAAAGTTTTCAGACCAAACAAAGTACCCAAAATGCATTGTGTGTCGCTTTCTCGGTCAGTGACAATACCTACCGTGGCGTCACGGTAGGTATCGTCACCAACTCAAAAACAAGACTTCCTGAATATTCAGCTTGAGTCTTAAAACGTAAAATATAGCTATATGCGGTGGAATCTTTGTAAAATACGCTCAGTAGAAGTCATTTGAAGTGATTTTACAAATTATGGACACAACTTGTCCCGAGGCGTCGGTTGTCCTTTAAATAACGACTCAACTGGAATCATCGTCTTTGCTCAGCGTGCTCTTTTATTTCAATTTTTCAATCTTTAAATAGACTTTACTTACTTTGCATTTTTACGTGTGTGTTTGTGTGTAGTCCTGGTGGGTCTGGGACAATTCAGAAATCAGCGACTTGTGGTACAACTGTTTCCATGACAATGCCTCAGATACGTGGCTGTGCGCCACCACCAATGAGAGTGGTAAATGATTTTGCCTTTCTGCATGACTTCATGGTGTCCTCAATGCTTCACCTTTAAAAACTGTTTGGTCTTCCCTCATTCCAGACTGGTTGCAGTCGGTCCAAGCGCTCATGGTGCTGTCCGTGGTCTTCTCATCCATTTCCTTGCTGGTGTTTGCAGCTCAGCTCTTCACCATGTCCAAAGGTGGCCTCTTCTACTTGACGGGACTTTGTCAGGCCTTTGCAGGTACTTATCATTGTTGTTATTGTTATTGTTATTGTTATTGTTATTGTTATTGTTATTG
This sequence comes from Hippocampus bargibanti, assembly GCF_051943395.1. Lineage (NCBI taxonomy): Eukaryota > Metazoa > Chordata > Actinopteri > Syngnathiformes > Syngnathidae > Hippocampus > Hippocampus bargibanti. The sequence continues at coordinate 10,455,044 of NC_142745.1, forward strand.
TTATTGTTATTAGCATTTGCATTAGAATTAGCGTTAGCATTATCGTTAGCATTATTATTAGCATTATTATTAATATCATTATTACCATTAGTATTGGATTGGATTGGATTTGCCTTTATTCGTCTCGCAGTGGAGAAATTTACATTTCACAGCAGCAAAGTTATGAAAGAAATGAAAGTAGAAAAGCAAAACACAGGAGCTGCTGGAAAGGCAGCAAAAAGCATTAGTATTATTAGCATTAGCATTATTATTAGCATTACTGTTTTTGTTGTTAGTATTGTTATTATTAATGGCTAAATGTTGGGTTTTGTCATACACAATGTGAATAGACAGTTGTTTGATGTTGATTGATTGATATTTTTGTAGCAAGGGTGTATTTTTAATTTATTAGGGGTTTTACTGCTAATAAAGTGAAAATACCATACACATAAAAAGCAGGTAAAATTTCCGATGACATAATTTGAAGCTTAACTTAGTGATATTTGATTTCCATACATAGACATTTCAACTGAATGTTTTGTTATTGTATTTTCTCATTTAACCTTTTTAACTGAGAAGAGAGTGTCATTTTATAATTTGTTAGTGATAGTTTCACTTCATTTTATTCTAAATTTCTGGTAAAAAGAATGTATAATGTGGAAATAATAACCAAGCACTAGTAAGTTTTTTTCCTTTAACGTGAATGTATAATCAATTTTGTTTTACAGTTTCATTAAATACATTGATTCACGTTTTTTATTTAATAATTAATAGGTTTTATTACACTGAAGTACTTTTTTTTCATTATTTAGCGCAATTTATTAAATTTTATAATTTATGGTGGACATCATTTTCCCAATCCTTAATTATTTTTTCTTCTGAATGTTAATTTTTGTTCATATTTACTTGAGTGTTATATTGACCACTACAGAAGTCCACCATATGGATTTTTCTTTTCTTTTATTTATTTACAACAACTGCATTGGCAATCCTTTCATTGTCGCTTCTGTGAGGTAAGGCTAGTGTAGCTTTGAAAAAAAATAGGAATCCGGTGCAAGATGTTAACAATGAATCAGCGATTTATTTTGCCTCTCTGTGGTACAGCAAATTAAATGATAAACCGCAAAAAATGGACGGAAAATAAGGTTGTGACGGCTCGTCCACCTTTTTCCACAGGCTGCACATCGCCACTCCCAAATCAAACTGCAACACCTGTCGATCAACCAAATTCAATCAATCAGCTAAACAGAACAAAACAAATGTCATTGTGAAAAAAGTTAGGATAGTTATTCAATCCAAATTCACAATATGTGATCCTAAAACCTTTCCTGTAACTCTGACAGGCTTCACCGACTTTGCGGCGTGCCTCATCTTCACCTTTCACAGAAAGGAGATTCTTAACGACTCCAGAGATCTGGGCGAAGGTCACTTTGGTTTTTGCTTCATTCTGGCGTGGCTGTGCGTCCCCCTCCTGCTGATCAGTGGCGTCCTGTATGGACACCTACGAAAGAAGGAGTGATCAATACATTAACATTTGTGATAATCGGAAGGACTGAAAGGGCAAAGTTGTCATACTCTGTGCAAATGTGTAAGAAAAAGTGCAAGCTATGCACACATGGTGTTAAATTAATATTACAACAGAAAATTCACAATTTTTGTGTGATCACAGTTATTAAAATTCTCATTTTTTCTTCCAGTAAATTATTCTCACAGTTTGTAATCAAGTGAAAATTTTCCCCTTTTTTGTACAGGTGTTTTCGAATCCCTCAACCATTCAATTGTTTTTTTTATATTTCCAACCATTGATGCTTCCTTGCAACTCACCAGACTTGTCGAGATATTCAATGTATTGGCATGTAAAATGAATTACGCTGTAAAGTAATACTTGGGTGGTTTGGCTGACGTCAGGGAGTTTGCCGACGTCAGGCGAAGAGCCGAACTGCTGTTTGTATATACGTATTAGATAAAGGCGTGTCTACCTTTTGTTGGTTATGTTTGAACATATTGTGACATGCATTTTGTCAACAGCATTTTACCCTGGCAGCGCAGCAAGAATTCAGAAATGGACAACAAGGGAATTCCCCAGATAGTATCGGGAAATGGGCACTGCAAAACAGAATTAGATAATGATTCTGGATTTACAAAACTATGATTAGGCTGGACTAGTCCAAAAAGACATGAAAATATTAAACTGACGCGTTTTCAAGAAAGTCCATATGACATATTTTCTCTCTGAGAAATGCATTATCCAGATGACTAAAATATTTCTGCATTTACTGTACATGAGTTAAAGTGAGCACAGGGAGGCAACGATGTAGCCGGTTGCAAACGGCCAAGAAATCTGTCAGCGGCACAGAATTTATGGAATCCGAATACAATGTTGCCCACAAGGAGTGGAAGGCTTACTGACATGACAGGCGGGGTGGGAACAAGTCAAGCCAGAACCACAGTCAGACAAGCTCCACTGAAGGTGAGCTTGACAAAACGACAACGGAAAAATGCAGCGACTCTATGTGTCTCCTTCGCAGCTTTCTGTATAAGGGCAATATGAGTTGTGGAAGACGGCTGGATACAAACTTCCTTCACACAGTCACCACCGGATGTCTTTCCTGTTGATTATTTGATCCACTACATCAGCGCCTGATTGGACTGATGGCTGACATGAGACGGGATCAGTAGTTGAGAAACTTTGCTCCAGCCATGCCGGGGTCTCAGGAAGCCAGTCTGGATGAGGATGCAGTGTTCCTGCCGGTAACACTGTCTTCCCCGGAGTTCCTCTACTCGGAGCGAGAGCGACATTCGGTGGAGAAACTCCTGTGTGAAGGTCCCAAAGCTTTCTACAACTCTGTCGGCGCAGGGCTCTCCGGCTCCTTCCTGTCTCCCGATGAGGTTAGCGAAATAACCAGCTTGGTTCAGGACTTTCACTTTACCCCATTGCAAAAAGACAAGAATGGAGGGAACGTCAAGCCACATGAAGAGGACCTCACCTCCTCCTACTTCCCGTCCTACTCAGATGTGCCCGCTCCGGGTTTGAAGTTGGGCTGGCCTGAGGCGCCTTGGGTGCGTATGGAAAATGTTGCAGTGTACACGAATCCCCCCTCTGAGGGAGAACCTTCCATCAGAGAAGTCATCCGACGGCATCTGCAGAAGGCCAGCCAAGTACGGATTTTAATATTTAAGCATTCAGCATGGGTAGATCTGTTTCCGAGGCTATGTCCTGATTTACGATGCAGGTACTTGCCATTGTGACTGACCGACTGACAGACAGCACTATCATTGGGGATTTACATGACGCAGCCTCCAGGGGTGTCCCGGTTTATATTATCCTCAACCAACGAACGATTGAGGAGAAGTACACACTCCAAAGGCTGGGACATCCGGTGAGTCGGGCTCGAAAAATTGCCAAAGTACAAAAAGTTGAAAGTAGACACGATATACCAGATTAGTTTATTACTGCTGGAAGTGGACCAGACTCAAAAAAGATTTAAAACTTGATACACTGCATTGTGCGCTTGAGTTATGACACATCGCATGCCTCGGTAATCACGGTCACGCCAGCATAATATTGCAGTTCAACTGGTTACACAGCATTCAGTACAGACTTACAGTTACTGTTGCCGAATCATCAGAATATGTCCCGAATACGAGAACAAAATGACCCATCTGTCCATGCAGTCTTTCATTTAATCAGGATATGTTGTGTTTGTATGGTTTATTGTATGAAGAACCTAATTTTCCTCAAGTCAAATGTTCCTCCTACTCTCAATTCAATGTTGGCAGGGCTCAATTTTCATTCGTACCTATAATTCAGAGTACAAAAGTCTCAGGAATGTGTCCCAAGCAACTAGTTGTCAGGGTTGAAAGCATTGATCCAACATTTTAGACACTCCAGGGTTCAACCCGCTCATCTGTGTACTCATAAATCTCTATATTAGGTATCATATGTGCCAGGTTTGAGAACCAGAACCTTTGCGATTGCTATATGTATCCAAAGTCTCATATACAGTAAAGTCTCGTTATATCGATATCGGATATATCGATAGTCCCGGTTATATCGATACTATTTCTATGCACGCACGGAGAAAATTACATGCAAACAGGGTCGGATATATCGATAGTCCCGGTTATATCGATATTTTTTCGGACTCCCTTGAATATCGATATAACGAGACTTTACTGTATCTATGAATTCTGGTGTACTTTGGTATGAAGTTTCATAATTTTGAGGCCCCTATGTATCCGTCGCCACATTTATGACATCAGTATACCCTTGATTCTTACGTCTGGTACTCAGTGAGTACCATGTCTTGCACATTGACAGGGCCTCAAATATTATCATCTTTTCAGAAAGTGTTAAATATCCTAACTTCCTATGATCCAATGTTCCAAATATTCATAGTGGCATAAATACATGCCGCTACGATTCCTGAATTCAAAGCCTCTCCTGTTCTTTGAGTTCTGTGATTTCAGTGTTTCATTTCCCAAGGGCCTAGAGTATACTCACAGGAAGCTTGAGGTCTACTCACTCCTAGACCACACCTGTGATTGGTCACTAATCACTCACAGCATGAAAACAGTGAATCATTAACACTCACTCCCCGGCCAACCGTGTCTGAGCAGAAATTGATCTTACGTTGGCTGTTACCAATGTTCCTAATGTTATGTTTCACCTTCAATGGCAGAACATTCACGTTCGTGTACTTGGAGGTAAAAGCTTCTGCTCGCGGAAGGGAAAGATGATTGTTGGGGAGTTGAAAGAACAATTCATTCTGGTGGATTTGGAGACAGTAATTCATGGTAGCTACAGGTAAAATGTTCATATCATAAAGGTCTCTCGGTATAACAAGTGATGATATCATAACAGGGCTTCTTGATCTTCGACAGCCTCGCATGGACTGATGCTCACTTACATCGGCATCTCATCACCGTTGTCACTGGCTCAGTCGTGGACAGCTTTGACAAAGAGTTTCGGATCCTGTTTGCGGAGTCTTCCCTGGTTCCCAACTTATTCCAGTATCCTGTTCCCCATGTGGAAATAACTGAGCAGCAACAGGACTTCAAAGACCCCAGCCCCCCAAGACACTTTTACATGACTCAAGAAATTCCCGACCCTCCTTCACCACCGACAGACACCGATCTGGACTGGGAGGCCATGGGTGTCATTGACAGAGAAAGTTTCCCGGAAAGTCTTTTTGAAGACATAGAAATTGAGGAAAAGGATACACCCTTGCTTACTGATGTGACGTTTGACAAAACCACACTTGCTTTGGATACTTATTCTCAAAATGGATTTCACCCTATGACCATGAAAAGGTACAAACACCGCGGATGAGACGTTGATGATCTGTTAGACCCACACACATTCTAAAAACCAATCCCTCATCTTAACCATTCCCCAAATCTAAACCCAGGAATCACCAACATGGTTTTTTGTGATATTCTTGTTAGTATAAAAGTAACGTAAAAGCAGAGGTTTCTCAAAATAGTGTTTAATGTTGATATTTATGTTAATTACCTCGGGCAGTCAGTGTTGATTATTCCTGTAAAACATCATCCACATGATGTGTGTTGTCATATAGACTACCCATCCATCCATTTTCCAGACCGCTTTATCCTCATTAGGGTCTCGGGGGGTGCTTGAGCCTATCCCAGCAGTCTTCGGGCACTCGGCAGGGTATCATTGATTCATATTAACATGAATTTGAGCAAGTTTATTTCAGAAGTGTGTTACTTCTGCGAGGCCCTGGTATAAATCAATATCCAATAAAAAGCTCTCAGTTTCAAAGAGGTAGTCAACCTAACGTCTAACATCAGGGTTTTAAGTCCTGTTCCTCAAGAGCCGGTTTCCTGGATGTCTCCCATTTGTCCCTGGTGCGACACACTTCATTCAAATGATCAAGATTCTTGTCTGTCTTCTGCATACCTTGCTGATTGTCTAATAAAACAACCAACCCGCAAGGAAGAGTAGTTCCACTCCATCTCGTCTTTAACAAACCGTAACCCAAACCCCAACCACGTCCTTATGAGTAACGCTACATCGAAAGTTCTAGATACATTTTCAAATATTTAAAAATTGACATTTACGCCAATATTTACGAACAACTTAAGAATCCATCTGGATCTAGAGTAGATGATTTAATTTCATTAAATCCACGTGATGAAATAAAGGTGAGTACATACAAATACAATTCAGGGTGTCCCGAAGACGGCTGGGATAGGCTCCAGCACACCTCGCGACCCTTATCAGGATTAAACGGTCTGGAAAATGGATGGATGGATAAATTGAAATCTTTTTTCCATAGTAGCCCTAACTTGAAGACAAAAAACAATATACAGTAAAGTCTCGTTGTATCGATATTCTCGTCGGAAAATATATCGATATAACCGGACTATCGATATATCCGATCCTGCGGCATGTGAATTTTCTCCTTGCGTTCATAGAAATAGTATCGTAATAAGCAGTACTATCGATATAACCGATATCGAAAAACGAGACTTTACTGTATGTAAATCTTAAGCGATTAAAAATCGCATTCAACTGTTTGACCTCATCAATGATAGGGCAATGTGTCCCAACCATAGAACGACGATTGTCTGAATGAGTTTATTCTTCATTCTTTATGAACTTGGTAGTAGCCTTCGACTTCTGGTGGCATCAGAATTTTTTATAGAGGGCTATGTTCTAATGAGTGGCATCCTCATCATACATGATCACCAAACTGTAGTTTTGCTAAAACATCCAATCTTAAGGTGGTTTTAGACTTTTTCAAAGCACTATATATCTAAAATCCAAATTTTATTGTATGATTGATGATTCTGATGTATAAATGTGTGATCCAGTTGTGAGTGATGCTTGTTTTTGCACCGAATAGAGTGTGGGACAGCTCTCCAATGTTAAACAGGATGCCAGACAACGCAAGCATTCCCAGGTAAGTTTTCCATGACAGATATTTGAAATATGATTTAAAAATATTAAAATCTGATTCTTTTTAGAAAATGTTCATGTTAGAAGACAGGCATCTATCCACGTCAAAATAATATTTCCTTCATTTCCAGATGGGCAGAACATCAAATAGAACAAGCTGCATCCCGGCAGTCATCCACCGAAGACAGAGCTTTCTCAGCGTGGCGTGACAACAGAGACGGTGACTTGAGGCAAAACGAGTTTATATTTTCCTCAATGAGGGAAAGGCGTCGCACAAGGCCGGATCCCAATGTGAAAGAGGAGAGCGCTTTTGATGACATCAGCTCTGGCATAGAAAACATTGCTGCCTCACGAGTAAGGCAATACTGTTACAAAGCTCAGTTTTTAAAATTGTGGAGGGCAGTTTTTTGGGTCACTAATTAATTTTTAAGGATTACATCTCAAAGGATTACATTTGAGTATCTGGCATGAAAAGTGGGGAAGTCCTTTATTTAAATTTTAAATAAGCCAACCTGTCTTTTTGACAACCCCTTGTTTGATAGTGGACCAATGATTTGCCGTATTTTTTTTTTGTTGTTGACATGTTGGAGATTTATATGAATGTTTCTGCTTGTAGAAACCTTTAATCTTGCGGGTGCCTCAATCAGAGAGCTTCAACTCCCTGAGTGACCTCATAAAGAGGTTTAAACCTCAGAAGGACAGAGCAGAATTATTCAGGAAGGGCTCCAGTACCAACATGTCGGAGTTGACCCAGTCCATGATGGACCTCCGCACGGCTGAACACAGCGCTGACCCAACTCCAGATGAGCGAAGATTCTCAATATCGAGGCTCAATTCCAATGTAAGGCCTGGCTTCTGCATTTCATTGCCTTTCTTATAATCTGACCTCATGTGATTCAATTCAATGTCTTGTAATATTCAGTATCAAGACTCGGACCAAATGACACCAGGCTTAATCTTGATGCAAAGGAGGAACGACGTGGTCAAGTCAGCGCTGCAAAGAATTCCACAGGCCTCTAAACCTAGACCTCGGAGCTTCGCCTTGGATTTGACTTGGAGGCCTCTCAAGGAAAGAAAAGGAGAAGGGAAATGAGCTGCCGTACCATATAACAAAGATCTGTTATATCTGTCTTGAAAAGAACTGGATGACCTCCGTTACCTCTGTAGTATTAATCACCTGAACAAGAAAAAAAGGCTGACTCAAATCAAGAAGTGTCTGGACTTTATTGTTGTGGACACGTTGAGCAAGTTGTGTGATATTGGGGCTTGGAATCTCAGCTTCAGCCTTCACACTGGAGTTCTCATGTTGTCCCGGTAGTCTGGCCTCCTGCCACATTCCAAAAACATGCATTATAGGTTAGTTGAAGACTCCAAATTGCACACAGGTATGAACGTGAAGGTAACAGCTTGTTTGTCTACATGTTCCCTGTGATTGCCTGCCCGACCAGTTCAGGATGACCTTGCTTGTCCCACCCCAAATCAGCTAGGATAGGCTCCAGCTGACTTATATTTTTTATTGTTACCTGTAGCATTCCAAAGTGATTCAGTTTTTTTTAATATGCTGATATCTGACACGTAACTGCACGAAGACTGTGAGTCCTATCTGTGTAAATGCTATTGAATTAAAATGTCCTCCGCTGTAGAAATGGGTCAATGAATTGCAATTTATAGATGTATGGTGTATTTGTGGTTAGCATGTCTGACTCGCCGGCAAGAAGTTAACTCCTCAGCTTTCATTTGATCTAGCTATGACTTCCTCCAACATTCCACAAACATGAGTCTTAGGTTCATTGAAGAATGTTAAATGTCCATAGGCATGTGAGTGTGAGATATTGTCTGATGTGCGTGTGTATGATTGTCTTTTGGTATGTGCTGTATGCAAATGAATGGTGAGGAATTCAAAGTATTCCTCCTATTGCCAAAATGTTGGCAATACTGTCCAAAAATGATGATGCAAAGGAGGAAAACAAAAAAACTCCACACAAAATGGCTGGAGACAAGATGCAAACCGAGATCCTCGGAGATGTGATGTCTACATGTTAACAACACCCACACTGTGCTTTGTACGTACTTTGAAAATAGTTTGAACATACACTTCATACTTCGACATACACTTTATACTTCACATAAATGACCCGAGTGTACTTCAATCTTGAGTTAACAATCCAGTCAAACCCGAAAGAGCTTATTTTAAAATTAACCATGATTATCTTTAATGTATGCAGCACCAGAGACCTTGGATCTGAAACAGGATTTTCTGAATTTGTTTAATGTTGAAGTAACACCCCACCCCGTTTTTACTAGGCATATTTAAAAACGTGTTATCGTAACATAATTTACGGTTTCAAATCATTATTGAATTACTGTACTGAAATTATTAATTATTAAAAGCAACAACGACACGGTTCCTTGTAGTACAACAGATGGCGCTAATCGCCTAATCGTCACGTTACTCTACAATACGCTGAAGAAGTAGAGTTTACGGAAGCACATGTTGCGACCATAGCAATGTGTTCAATGTATGCCTTGCAACTTATAACTTGTTCTGAACATAATTCATATTTTTTTTGCCTCGATTGTCAGATGCTGTCTTGAATTCTTGCAATATGGTTCGAGCATTAAGGTGAGTCTGGGTAAGGTTAGCTAACATCAACGTAAAGTCACGTCTACTTACGACATGCCTAAAGTAACAATTTACAACGCACAGTGGTTTTTAAACTACTTGATTCCTTGTTTACTTTCAACGATTTTTAACTTCAATCGTACATTTATCTGTTTAGTTGACAGCATTTCGTAGCAATTCAGTCGAGTCAACGTGCAGTCAATTTAGACGACAAATAAGTCGAAAAATGGAGGCATCGTGAAACGTTCTTTCAAATCAGTTTATTTTAATTTCATTTAGTACTGTAATTCTTTTTCTCAAGGCGAAATTGTCCAATTTATATTCTGCATTGCGTCACACGATGGGAGACAAAATTGTTAATGTTCTTCCCCACCAAATTTCCCCATTGCGGGACGAATAAAGGTATTCTGATTCTGATTCTGATTCTGACCACTGCTGTTTTTCTTTTAATAGGCGTAAAAAGTTCCAGGGGCCAATTAAACAGCAACAGAATGATGAAGGTGACCCAGAGGGATACAAAAACATAGCTGACCCTGATAAAGTAAGTAGAGTTGAATTCTATTTCGACCATTGATAGCATCTGGTTATGTTCAGGTTTTATCACAGGCTGAAATTGGAATTTGTATGTCAAGGTCACTGAGGCTGTTGCCATTGTGTGGTAGCCATTCAGTCTTATACTGTATATATGAATGCAAATGTATGCATTGATTGATCTGTCTTAAATCTGTCATCTCAGAACTCCAAGGACAAAATCGATGAGTTTCATGATGTGAAGATTGGGGTAAGTTTTTAATCACTATACCTTCCCATGTTTCCAATAGCATTTAAAATGCGATTGACTGTTGGGATCCAACACAAAAACTGCCGAGCGCCAATCAGACAAAGTAGTGATGACTTGTCATGCCTACAAGTAAACAGCATTGTTTGATGCCTTTCTACTTCATTTTAGGACTTAAACAATATTGATTACTCTTATGGGCTACTTCATTGCTAACTATTGATTACGTACTTGGTTTGATAATTTGTGTCTATTTGATGATTAATTTTAACTGTCCATATCATGGTCTTTTCCACACAGGAACTTCTCAAGAGAGGAGTTAATTTGCAGAGCGATGAGGATGAGCTGGATGATGAGGTTTGATCCCATTTTGCTTTTATACTCTATCATTAGCCCATTACAGTTATAAAGGAAATTTGTGCTTATTTCTGCAGGAGGAAGTGATGGCCTTGGATGATTCTGAGATGGATGACGACGATGATGAAGATGTTGAGGAAGACGGTGAAGAGGAAGAAGGCACTGACATGGAGAGTGATCTCGAGGCCAAGCAAGAAGAACGTGAGACATGAATCCACCATGTACTGATTCTAGTGTACATAAAGCTTGCTTAACAATATTTTTATTGTCCTCCTCAGAGCTTCCCAATGAATTAGCATGGGGCAGCAGGAAGAAGATGTTCTATGACTCCGACTATGTGGCCACAAGTGAGAATACCGGATTTTTTTTAAATATCATGGCGAGGGTTGTTATACATCGAATTCAAGTTGACCTTACAATGCATTACAATTTAATTTTCGAATTGCAAAGGCTGCACTTAAAGGGGAAAAAAATCTATTATTTACCTGTAGCTAGATGGATCGTCTAAGTTTTACTGCCTGAGAAGTGTAGTCCACTGTTCCCTGTGTGTTTCCCTGTTATTTGTTTCATGAAAAAATGATGGTCATTGTTTTTTTTTTGTGTGATTACGTTACTGAAATTCATGGTTTTACCGCATTTGAATTTTGTCAAGTTGCTTAAATTGCTAGAATGAGTGCAAGTCAGTGTTTTGTAAATTACATGTAACATCTCCATACGAAGTAGATAAATAACTGTCGTTCATATTGATTCCTGCATCATTTGCAGTGATTCCTGTGTAAATCAAGATTCCTTTCATCACTTTGCTGCTGTGAAATGTAAATTTCTCCACTGTGAGACTAATAAAGGCATATCCAATCCAATCCAATCCAATCCATATTTATAAAATATTTGATATTATTTATTGAAATACAGATGAATGTATTGCATTAGTTTGTTAAAGAATCTATTGGAAGAGGCCTTAAAAAAGTCTGAAATTAATTGCAATATTTTGTAACAAAAATCCCAATTTGATTATTTCACAGAATTGTTATGAATAATAATAATAATCATCATCATCATAACATTTAATTTTTAAGTGCCTTTCAAAACTCTCAAGGACACTTTACAGTCACAGGATTTTTTTGTGCGGGTGAGACATTGCAAGGAACATCAATTTTCAGTGAAGCATTCCACCACTACCAATAACATGTTTCCATTTTATGTTAACAGAGGGAAAGTCTCGCGAAGACTTGGTAGCCGAGGAAGAAGAGGAGGAAGAAGAAGCCAAGAAAATCCAAAAGCGCTTGGCCGAACAGCTCAGTGAGGAGGATTACGACATAAACTTTTTTCAGGTATTTTTATGATCACCAATTAACCGGCCATGAAATGGGCCATCATCTGTGTGGGTAATCCCTTCTTTATCTTATGTGCCTCCACATATAGGAATTTGCTCCAGCGGAGGAGACCAAAGCGACAGTTGTAGAAAAGGAGAACATCGTTAAGGACTTGAAGCAGATGTCTCACAAGCAGAAAATGAAACTGCTCAAGAAGGAGTCGCCCGAGTTGCTTGAACTCATTCAGGACTTCAAGGCGAAGGTACGCAAGCAGTTGTATCGTTGCTTCGTAAAAGTAACCAGTGAGTTGGATGCTTAACAGGCTTTGTTGATGTGCAGCTTACAGAAATGAAGGACCAGCTGCAGCCACTCATGAAGATGGTCAAAAATGGCAAAATCCCACCGGGAAAGGTGAATTATTTTAAATTTGGATTCAAAGCTTAATCAATGTTTCTGGCGCAGAGAGTCCAAATAGATTAATATTTTTGAATTGTGTATTGTATTAAAGTGCTGGTCAGACCTCTGGCGATGTTTTTCCCTTCCACGAGGGGGCAGCATTTACCTTTGGTCCATGTTAGCACTTTTTTCCAGCTTCATCGGTTGTGAAAGCGCTATATAAATCACTATGTTTGTATTATACCGTATTATATTTTGTACACCCGCCACACACATATAACTTAGGAATTAACTTTTTTTTTTTAATGAAAGTAGAGAGTCTAAGGTTTCTAATGCTGTATTGAATGTTTATGTAGTCATAAAACGCAATATTATGTCTGTCCTGCAATTTGAGTGAAAATGACAAAACCCCTGGCACTGGAGTGGATGGATTTTTGCGCATGGGTTGGCAGTGAATGAGTTAACATCTTCTACTGAACAATTTCTACTTCTATTTCTAAAAGGGTGCTGACTACCTGCAGACAAAACAGCAGCTTTACCTCAAGTGAGTAGAGTAGTTTCAATCTGTGAATCAATCTCACTCGCCAAGTTTTCATATTTAATATTTCCCGTCGCAGTTATTGTACGAACATCAGCTTCTACTTGGTGCTCAAAGCCAAACGAATCCCCGCTCACAACCATCCCGTCATCGAACGACTGCTCACTTATAGAAATGTAAGTCTTTACATCTTCATTCATCTGGTATGAATACTTCATGGTGGAATGGTGCATTGTTGGACCTTAGATAAGAAATTTCAAACGTTTGATGAGTACTCATGAACCAATCCGCCAGAAGATGGTAGCGGTGCACCTCGTTAGGCATACCGTTGAATGCGACAGTAAGTCATAAAAGATGGAGATGTGAATTCAGGTTGGTTATTTGCATTAAGGAACGAAAGCTAGCTAACATATCAACAGAGGATTTAGGAGATAGTAATGTAAGTTTCAGGTTTACGGATGCTGTGTCACAAAGTGAATTAAAAATAGCTCAAGTTGAAGTTTGTATGTAAGAACATTGGATCAAAAGCTGTTCATCATTTGAGAAAATAGTTTTAAAAGACAACCGACGTCTCCGGACAAGTTGTGTCCACAATTTGTAAAATGGCTTCAAATGACTTCTACTGAGCGTATTTTAATAAGATTCCACCGCATATAGCTATATTTTACGTTTTAAGACTTGCGCTGAATATTCAGGAAGTCTTGTTTTTGAGTTGGTAACGAGTCCGTACGTGATGTCACTGAAGGAACGCCCCTGACCGAAAAAAAGACACATTGTAGCAGTCCTTCCATCACGTCAATGTATTTTGCTGTACTTGTTTGGTCTGATAACCTCGTGTTGCACCCAAAAGCCGCCAGATGAGGGTGTCCAAGCTCCATATAAGGAATTATCAGCCTGTGGAAACGGGCTGATTCATTCCTCATAACAGCTCGGTGGCCATTTTGTGCCTCTTTTTGGGTGAGACATTTCCCCCAATGTTGCCTCAAAATGGCACGGAATAAATTCTTGAATCGATTGCAAACATGTATGCTTTCCTCTTCAGAACTACAGTAAAGTCTCGTTATATCGATATTCTCTGGAGTCGGAAAAAATATCTGTATAACCGGACTATCAATATATCCGATCCTGCGGCATGTAAAATTTCTCCTTGCGTTCATAGAAATACAGTAAAGTCTCGTTATATCGATATTCAAGGGAGTCCGAAAAAATATCGATACAACCGGGACTATCGATATATCCGACCCTGTTTGCATGTAATTTTCTCCGTGCGTGCATAGAAATAGTATCGATATAACCGGGACTATCGATATACAGTAAAGTCTCGTTATATCGATATCGGATATATCGATAGTCCCGGTTATATCGATACTATTTCTATGCACGCACGGAGAAAATTACATGCAAACAGGGTCGGATATATCGATAGTCCCGGTTATATCGATATTTTTTCGGACTCCCTTGAATATCGATATAACGAGACTTTACTGTATCCGATATCGATATAACGAGACTTTACTGTAGTATCGTAATAAGCAGTACTATCGATATAACCGATGTCGATATAATGAGACTTTACTGTATTTGAATCATATTCATAACTGGATGTGTAACAAGAAAGCATATTCTCTGAATCTGAAGCCATTGTTTTGATTTTCCAGCAATGAAAGACGTCTTGGCGTGACATCACGAACTGGGGACGGGACTTTCTGAAAATGCCCAATTCACAGCTCAATTTTTTGCAGATTTTGGACACTTTAAGTCATTTTTATTGGTGTTTTGCATTTGAATAAAAATATACTGTATGTTTTGGGTATTTTAGATGCTATAAAACGTTTTTCTGATGTCAGTTAAGAAAAAAAGTGACGTTGGTTGTCCTTTAAGGCTGATGTAAAGCTGAAGTCTTCTTGCCTGCAGCTCATCAATGAATTGAGTTCTGTTGATGCCCGCCTGGCACCGCAGTATAGCAAGCTGTTGGCTGCTCATGAGGAGGAGAACACCAGCAGACGCGTGGATGAGAAGAAAACTGTTGTATCCACCAAAAACGACAAGGTGAAGAAAAGCTATACATTAGCGCTAATATGCTCTGCATGCATGATTTCCACCTTTGAAATACGAGGATGTGCTAACTTCCAGTTAACTAACGCATCGCGATCACATGAAGTTATAAAAAAAAAATCTTAATTTCTATTTGCTCCAGTTATCCAAGTAATAATCCAAAAATCAATATCAGCTTCATAGTACCTTGAAACCAACGAAGACCAGGTGGAAATGTGCACAGTCGCTTCCCTACTTACGAACATTCGAGTTACGAACGATACATACAAACATTTTTGTAGTAACATATCTAATATTCTCTCCAGTTGTACATACAGTAAAGTCTCGTTATATCGATAGTACCGCTTATTACGATACTATTTCTATGAACGCAAGGAGAAAATGTACATGCCGCAGGATCGAATATATCGATAGTCCGGTTATATCGATATTTTTTCCGACTCCCGAGAATATCGATATAACGAGACTTTACTGTATCTTTATAGAGCATATATGTACTTTACCAATTGTTTATTTTTCAGTACAAACCAATACAAGTTACTTATACAAGCCATAAACATATTTATATAAACTTTAAACATACTTATATGAGCCTTAAACATCCATTCCATACAACATATAGCACTGAAGCAACCTGCGAACAAATTCAGCCTACAAACAACCATTCGGAACTTATCTCGTTCGTAAGTTGGGGAGCGTCTGTAGTTGTTGCTTTGCATATGCTTGTTCCATTACTTGGAGTTAACACAGTTGCTAATGGTGGCACGATTGTAGACGCAGGATTCTGGCAAAGTGGTGCCAGAGACAGGCACTGCCTCTGACTCGGACCTGGACGAGGAGGCGGCGTTGCAATTTTACAGAGACGTGGAGGAAAGGATGAAGTTGAAAAGGAAGAACAAAGCTCAGAAAGCTGAAGAGTAAGTTTGGATTGTGAACTCAGGATAACACGAAAAAATCGGTTTCTTCATTGTTGACATTGTTGCAGGATGGATGATGATGATGATGATGGCGAGGAGGAGGAGTTTGGTTCAGGGGCGAAGAGAGGCATCACGGCCCAGGTAAGTGTACATTGCAGCAATTAGTCAAATAATTAAATTTTGAAAAAGTCCTTCCATCACGTCAATGTATTTTGCTGTACTTGTTTGGTCTGACAACCTGGTGTTGCACCCAAAAGCCGCCAGAAGAGGGTGTCCAAGCTCCATATAAGGAATTATCAGCCTGTGGAAACGGGCTGATTCAATCCTCATAACAGCTCGGTGGCCATTTTGTGCCTCTTTTTGGGTGAGACATTTCCCCCAATGTTGCCTCAAAATGGCACGGAATAAATTCTTGAATCGATTGCAAACATGTATGCTTTCCTCTTCAGAACTACAATAAAGTCTCGTTATATCGATATTCTCTGGAGTCGGAAAAAATATCGATATAACCGGACTATCGATATATCCGATCGTGCGGCATGTAAATTTTCTCCTTGCGTTCATAGAAATACTATTGTAATAAGCAGTACTATCGATATAACCGATATCGATATAACGAGACTTTACTGTATTTGAATCATATTCATAACTGGATGTGTAACAAGAAAGCATATTCTCCAAATCCGAAGCCATTGTTTTGATTTTCCAGCAATGCAAGACGTCTTGGCGTGACGTCACGAACTGGGGTCGGGACTTTCTGAAAATGCCCAATTCGCAGCTCAATTTTTTGCAGATTTTGGACACTTTAAGTCATTTTTATTGGTGTTTTGCATTTGAATAAAAATATACTGTATGTTTTGGGTATTTTAGATGCTATAAAACGTTTTTCTGATGTCAGTTAAGAAAAAAAAGTCGGTTGTCCTTTAAGGCTGATGTAAAGCTGAAGTCTTCTTGCCTGCAGCTCATCAATGAATTGAGTTCTGTTGATGCCCGCCTGGCACCGCAGTATAGCAAGCTGTTGGCTGCTCATGAGGAGGAGAACACCAGCAGACGCGTGGATGAGAAGAAAACTGTTGTATCCACCAAAAACGACAAGGTGAAGAAAAGCTATACATTAGCGCTAATATGCTCTGCATGCATGATTTCCACCTTTGAAATACGAGGATGTGCTAACTTCCAGTTAACTAACGCATCGCGATCACATGAAGTTGTAAAAAAAAAATCTTAATTTCTATTTGCTCCAGTTATCCAAGTAATAATCCAAAAATCAATATCAGCTTCATAGTACCTTGAAACCAACGAAGACCAGGTGGAAATGTGCACAGTCGCTCCCCTACTTACGAACATTCGAGTTACGAACGATACATACAAACATTTTTGTAGTAACATATCTAATATTCTCTCCAGTTGTACATACAGTAAAGTCTCATTATATTGATAGTACTGCTTATTACGATACTATTTCTATGAACGCAAGGAGAAAATGTACATGCCGCAGGATCGGATATATCGATAGTCCGGTTATATCGATATTTTTTCCGACTCCCGAGAATATCGATATAACGAGACTTTACTGTATCTTTATAGAGCATACATGTACTTTACCAATTGTTTATTTTTCAGTACAAACCAATACAAGTTACTTATACAAGCCATAAACATATTTATATAAACTTTAAACATACTTATATGAGCCTTAAACATCCATTCCATACAACATATAGCACTGAAGCAACCTGCGAACAAATTCAGCCTACAAACAACCATTCGGAACGTATCTCGTTCGTAAGTTGGGGAGCGTCTGTAGTTGTTGCTTTGCATATGCTTGTTCCATTACTTGGAGTTAACACAGTTGCTAATGGTGGCACGGTTGTAGACGCAGGATTCTGGCAAAGTGGTGCCAGAGACAGGCACTGCCTCTGACTCGGACCTGGACGAGGAGGCGGCGTTGCAATTTTACAGAGACGTGGAGGAAAGGATGAAGTTGAAAAGGAAGAACAAAGCTCAGAAAGCTGAAGAGTAAGTTTGGATTGTGAACTCAGGATAACACGAAAAAATCGGTTTCTTCATTGTTGACATTGTTGCAGGATGGATGATGATGATGATGATGATGATGGTGAGGAGGAGGAGTTTGGTTCAGGGGCGAAGAGAGGCATCACGGCCCAGGTAAGTGTACATTGCAGCAATTAGTCAAATAATTAAATTTTGAAAAAAAAAAGCCAAAACAAAATCTCATTTAATTTTTCAACAATCACGTGGCACACATCACCGTGTTCAGCAAAATCAATTTTAATCCGATTGCCTGTATCTAAAAAAAAATCCAATAGCTATAGGCCCAGTGTCATCTAACTATCTCCCTTGCAGTATGACATGTTACTGTTCAAAAGCTCAGTTACAGAAATATCCCACTTTTACTGGTTTCTGTGTAAAAGTCATACAATTTGCTCAAAAGACAGAGCCACAAAAATACTGTAAATGTGAGTTCTCTTATTGGACTGCAATTCTGCACAATCGATGTGAAAGAAGCTTATCCTCTGTCACCAGGTTCTGTGTAAAATGCAGAATGTCCGGCAATAGATGCCAAATTCGTTGTTCTTTTCCTTTCGGCTTTTCCCTTCAAGGGGTCGCCACAGCAAATCAGTGTCCTCCATCTTGAGAGGTTTGATCGGCATGTTTGTTTTGGCCAAGCTTTTACGTCAGATGCCCTTCCTAACACAACCCTCTGTATTTATCCGGGCTTGGGACCGGCACAAGAAGACATATGTCCCTTTGTGGCTACAGAACAAGCAACTCGCTCAGTAAAAGGCTCCCAAACGTTGTAATGTGGAAATTTTGCAGGATCTCAGTGCAAAAGAGGCTTATGTGTCATCAGGTAAAAAAGAGCTAAATTAACCTGTGCGGGTTAGATTTTTTTTTAATCTAGATTCCGCATTAAAGCTGTAAACAGAACCCATTGTAATACAGTGTGACCCAAAAAGATGCGTACCCATAAAAATTACAATTGTGGCTTTGATTAAAAAGCTATTTATTTCAAATTATAACCACACCTTAGTCAGTTTATGGAACACCATTCACCAGTTTCAGCTATTTCTGTTAATTCGTTGAGTCGATTTATGGCTTTTCCAAGATGTGTTCCAAATGTCCACCATTTTGTTGCAAGCAAACCCGGACTCGTCTGACAAAGTTGTCAATCACTTTGGCACACTCCTCTTTCGGGAGAAAACATTGCTGCAGTGAGGGACTCAGTAGGACGCATCTTTTTGGGTCACCCTCCCACGAGTAAAGGTATGATTGCAACGGAATGGTGGACATTTGGATGACGAAACATAAATTGACTAAAAATTGACAGAAATAGCTGAAACTGTGGTGAATGGTCTTCCATAAACTGAAAAATGGGTGGTTGTAATTAGAAATACATTGCTTTTTAATCAAAGCCACAATAGAAATTTTCATGGGTACGCATATTTTTGGGTCACCCTGTATAATAGCCACTCCACCTCCCTTTTTAACGATGGTGCTTTCCAACATGAAATGTTTCAAACACATCCTAATTTTATGCCTTTTCGCAGATGGCCAAGAACAAAGGACTCACTCCCAAGAGGAAGAAGATTGACCGCAACCCCCGAGTCAAACACCGGGAGAAGTTCCGGCGGGCTAAGATCCGCAGGAAGGGCCAAGTATGTAGTCCCTTGGCCTGAACGTAGTTCCAGTACACGCTTATGTTCAATATTGTCTCTTCATTAGGTCCGGGATGTTCGGCGGGAGGAGACGAGATACAGTGGAGAACTCTCCGGTATCCGCGCAGGTCTTAAGAAAAGTATCAAACTCAAGTAACAAAAGGAAACGCCACACTGCGCCGCAAAGCTTGTTCACACAGAATCTTCGTAAGACTTTGAACAATCTAATCATGGTAAAAAATTGTTGTAAAACAAATCTAACATCATGCCAAGTGAATACATCTTTTACAATCTTTTTAATGTGTTTAGAACATTTTTTGAACCAACATTGAAATAATAGAACGTTGTTCATTGAACAGTACAGTTAAAGTTGGCACGAACATTCAAATTCTAAATATTTTACTGTGAATGGTAATTTTCTTTAATAGTGAAATTTAAGTCTTGTGACTTGTTTAGATATGAAAATATGGGGCCCTAAATTATTTAGCCTCTTAACATCCAGAATTCAGTGTCAAGACGCATAGGCACCAACATTGCACATGATTGTTTGCTTTCAATTCATGAATCATCTCTTTTCGACTGCAAAGCTAACAATTCAAGACAACATACAGGTAACATGATGACAGTGACAGTGCTCAGACCGCTTGTTTTTCAATAAAGTGCTCGTGGGCCGCGGTCAAATAAGTCACGATCTTTTCCTCGATCTCCACCTGGTTGTCGACCTCCTCCTTGGAGAGGACCACCTCGTGCTGGCTGGTGGGCGTCACCACCACCACATGGCCCCTCCGGGAGTCAAGAACGTTGGCGATCACCACCTGGTGCTTGTATGTGTCCAGCGCTCGCTGAGCTTTCTCTAATAAGATGGCGACGTCAGTTTCCAGTTTGAAAGATATGACGAACGCCCGGGGTGCCCAGTCCATCACCAATGGGGACAAAATTTTGGGCACCATCTTCAAGCTTAGCTGTGGGGAGATAGGGATTGATTGTTGAGATTGTTTTTAGACATTTGCGGGGTTCGCACATCTACTTTAAATATTTTCATTGCTTTTTAAAATTTGAGACAGTCAAATTGCTTACTACAATTCATAGGCATCAAGTAATCAAGAACTATTGGTGACTTGAGTCTATCAGGATAATAATTCCAAGATCTCATAATTAATGATAACCTAGACTATTATTTGAGAGACAATGGTAATCATGATTTTTACCGATTTGAACAACAAAAAAGCAAAAGTTTGCATGAAGGCATTGTTTTGAATGTATTTTTGGCTTACTTGAAGTGGTCCATTGGAAGATTGGATTTTGTGCTCTGGCATGTCACATGCGGGGATGTAGAAATCAGACACAGCTGCTGCCAAGTAAAACATGGCCTTGGATCCTAAAATCCAGGGGTCTGTTAGTGACGTGAACACAAGTCAATGCTATAGCCGTTTACATTTTTCTACCTATGCTGCTGAGGGCCTGTGCTGACGCCTTGAGGAGGTGCAGGTAGTCAGACAGAGTGCTGAACTCGACAGGGAGCAGAAGTTTGCTTTTTGTGACTTCCTGATACTTCTTCAGTACTTTGGCGATGTTTGGGAGCACCTGAGGGTTCACCATAACACGGTCCTGGTCCCCGCTCGAAAACTGCAGGGTATCCAGTACATTGACAGAGGAGAACGTGCGAGCATATGGGTAGAGTGAGCGATGCCTGTGCAGGAAGACAACGGCGTAACCGGCGTCCAAGAAGTACTCTGCGGACTGCGCTCCCCTCCTGCCGCTGCTGAAATTGTCAAGGAAGCGAACGGTGCGCGACTCCAATGGAACTTTGGTGCCACCCGATGTGATGAGAACCACACAGCGACCCGCCTCGGCATGATGCCGGGCGAAGGTGGTCATCCTCTCCCGGACCTGGTCCACTTGCGAAGGAGCGGCGAACTCTTTCGCCAACTTGCCATCGATGGAAGATTGTCTGGGCTCTGCCATAGCCTGCTGCTGTTAATATTTCTGGGCAGGTTTGAAGTTTTTTTGTTAGTTGTTCTTATTTAAGTATTAACTAAAAGGCAAGTAATTCGTACCATATGTTTCCAATCACCTGATTTTATTAGGGACAACTAAAGACTAGTCGAATATCATGTCAACACCAAAGAAATGCATCTTGTTTCATTTTCGCTTTTGAAATTAAACTTAAAACAAATGTCTTTCATTTTCTCTTTATTGCACGACAGCCCAGAGTATAGTAAGAACAAAAGGTAAAGCTGTCACTTTTGCACGAACACAAAGTGAACTCTACCTTGTCAGCGACTACCTCTTCGTAACCACTCTAAAATTTTTGGAGAAAAACGAAATACCGTACAAAATTCTTACTTTAGACTTCAGGTGTGGAGGAAGATGAGCGTGCCGCAGAGCTGAGTATGTGTCACAACTTTTGGCACTTCCCGGAATTCAGTGAAGCCCTTTTCTTCGCTTTGTTGAGAAACACAATAGCGCCCGTAAGCGAGTATTGGCGGTACTGCAGTTAAAGGGGTATACAATTAAAAACACAGCATACACGTTCCTATTCAAACGCCATTGTATTTTGATCCCATATCTACACGATGGTAAAAATCCGAACTACGTATTTAATGACACTATTTCTTTCTTCACAAGTTACTTCCTGGCTAACTGTACCCTATGGTACAGTACATGGCGTGTAGTAAAGGACACCACACTTTTACATTTTTCCCATAAGGATAATCCATGTTTAAAATTGCATGATTTTGTTTAATATTTTCCTTGGCTTCAAAAACCAACGCCTTCACAGTACTAGTAATTCATCAACCGGGGGCGCTGTTATATTGTTCAATAGAGCTCGCTTTCTCCAGCAATCCTTATCTGTCACCTGGCCAGTTTTAGCCCGTTTATCAATTAAACGTGCACTTATCAGAGACTATTTTATACTGTGATGGAACACAGTGCCAGATAAAATTAAAACCACGCAGAAACAAACGAGTCTTTTAAAATCGTGTTTATGTATTGAGGGTTTATTATTTATTTATTTATTTTTTTACTTTTACGAATGTGATTGGGGACTTTATTCATATTGTCTTTTTTTTAAACACGACGCAATAACCTTTGAGTTCTTGATTATCAGTACATATAACCTGTGCACACACGCATGACGTCGCACCTACTAAACATCTAAAATTAAATAATACATTATTTAATACAAATAGGAAACTTTTTTCATGCACCAAAGCTAAGAAAATGATTGACATTCGTTAACACTATAGGGGAACAACGTGGCAAGCGACCCTCGTGTCGATAAAGCAGTTAGTTCAGAGAATGGATGATGGATAGATGGATGGATGGAGCCATCAGCAAGAGTGATATTTATTTGTCTGCGTGTCCGTCTGTCGGTCTATCCCCCAATTTCGCTCTTTATTTCTCTGACTACCAACTCATATACATGTATATACTGTATACATATATATTTACTCTAAAAATAACATATAATACGGTTTTTAAAATGTGTACTATAATATACGCACATTAGAATATAACAACCGTTTGTATAATTAGTAATAGCATATTACAAAACATTTAATTCATCAAAAATGTCATTTCCCCATTTTGCAAGGCCAACGGAGGCGTTCTTTACTTCGGACTAATTTCTAAGGCGGCAGCAGCGGCGACCGAGTTTTGGGTGAGGTGGTGTGGGGGAGACAATAACCCTGCGTGCATGTCGAGGTTCTCCAAAAAAGTAGATCCGGCCAAATCGCTGAGAGTCCCGGATGTTGGCTCGGCCGCGGAACGACTGGCGAAGTGGGGAGAAGGCAAGCAGAAGCAGAGAAGCAGAAAAGCAGAGAAGGGACGCCACGGCACCGTGGGCACACCGGCGAACCTTCGTCAGCTCTTTGCCCAGAACGACAAGCTTTCGAGCGCTCGGGGGACACTCTCGGGGGAATCCGCCGGGCCACAGGACGCGGACGGCGTCAGAAGGCGGGAGCAGTTAAGTGCGAAACTACCGTGAGGATTACGCAGACCACCGTCAACATCAGGGCTCTCTCCCCACAGAGTAAGTGAGCGACTCGGGCATGCAAATTGAACCAGAGCCCGATAAATTGACGACTTTTTGTCGCACAAAGTGTTGTGCGTTCAAGTTTGCACATCGAGTAGGGAGGAGGGGCGCGCAAGGGGGGTCGAACCCGGCGCGCAGGCCCCGGTTGACAGCTTTCCGCTTTCCGTGGCAGGGGGGCGCGTTTAGGGTGGCTAGGCGGGGGGAAGACACCCTCTTTTCTGGGTGTAATGTTGTGTCGTACCCCAGCTCTCTTCCACAGCTAGGCTAGCTGTTTGGTATGCGTGTGCAGTAGGAAGTATGTGCGCGCGTATGTTTTTGTGTGTGTGTTTCTCTATGTGTGTGTCGTTGTCTCATTTGGCTTTCCTGGTGGCATTTGACTCACAGCTGTTGCTGTGTGTCCCCCCTCCCTCACTGTCAATCGTGTCCTCCTCGCACACCGCCATTGAATTCCCTCTAACATAAATATATTCATACTTGTGCTTCGAGGCTCAACAAGTGCAGCATATCAAACCCGGCGCCCAGCCACTACATGAAATACACTCACAAAACCCCAAACCTTGCACCACATCCAAATCGGATGACAATGCGGTGTTAGATTTTCCACGAGGGGCGTGTCACACCCCACGTGCATGTTCATGTCGAGTGGCCCTCGATTGAAGTTATCCTAGTTCTATGGCGATAGATTATGTCCGTAAATCGGAACATTATATTGTTACTGTAGCCGTTGAAGAAGAACCACACAAGATTGGACGAAGACCTGTGTTTATTCCAACGGCTAACAAGTGGATCTCTCAAACGGGAAAAGCTGTGACATATATGTCACATAACCCACCCCCCCCTCTTGTACACCTGCTGGGTGAGATGCCTGGTCCTAGTGCCTGCCACCCAACCAATATTTGGGGCTTTCACCAGTTTAATTCACCTGATCTAAAAAGTATTTATTTACTAAACGTATCCTATTTGGTTGTTTCTCTATTTCAAGGACAGTGATAGGCTAAAATCTTAAAATGCGCTTTAACCACGACACATCAGCATTTCTATTGAACCCCCTGCATATTCTTGGTGTACTATTCACAAACTGACTTATTTCTGTAGAAGTGATCAGCAGCTATTTTATCACAAACCTCCCATGTAGCATTTTTTGTCTGCGCGTGCTTTCTGAAATCCCTCAAGATGTCACCAATTTCCCATGTAAAGAAAAAGTAGTACAGTATTTGCTGTGAAGGAAATATGAGAAGTGCCACATCTTGACTGGGGAAAGCTTTGCATAATGGGGAGGAGCTAAGTTTAGTCAGGGTTGTTGGTGTTGAGTCTTTGCCACCTGCAATGAACATTTAAGCTGTTTTTAAGAGTAATACTATAAAATGAGTTTGACATTGTTTTACTCCCCTTTTCCTATTTTGAGATATTTAGGCCAATGCTCTTTGTACTTTACTTCCCTGGGTGCACTTTTTGTGATTATTTTCATTGAGAATCACTAGTTATTGGACACAGTAGTTGCATCATAATTTCATTTAACTCATTCACTGCCAGACATGTGCAAGCATGTGTCCACGCAATTGCCAAGGTATTTGTCAATGTCACTCAAATTCCAGCTTCCACAGGATATTGAGTTTTAGGACTACATAAACATTCAATATTGCGTAAAAAACCTTCAGTGTCCAGTGTGCAGGTCAGGTGGCATCGGTTCCAGCTCACTTGTGACTCAGATGACAAACTGTTTAGAAAACAGTTGGATAGGTTGTGCATCCCTCCATCCTCCGACTGTCCCAACTAACGTCAGACTGAAAAAAATTGCGGTAATATTAGTCAGCATCCACAATGAAAGGTCACACTTGGTTTTGCATATTAATCACCTTTCCTTAAAATGTGATTGTGAGTATTTGTGCATTCAGTTCAACATGTTTGCACGCGCTCACACACACACACACACACATACATACATACATACACACACCGTTAACCACAAGGTTTTAATTCACAGTCTACACTAAACATTTAAAGTCATATAATTTTCTGGAAAAAAGTGAACTTCACAAATGATAAGACAGTGAGTGGTGCCTTGAGATGCAATAATATATGTCCAGTATGTGTACAGCAAAGATAATGAAAGTGAACTCATTCACTCCCACTGGAAGGGAAAAAACTTTGCCAGAGGTCTGACCAGCGCTTTATTGGCGTCGTGCTGCAAGAAAAAAACAAAACCCGAATAAATTCGGGAATGGTGTTCCACATCATATTTTTAATTCCTGAATAAATTCGGGAATGGCAGTGATTAAGTTCATGACTAAGACTACACAATGACTTCAGACTTGATTATTAATAATAATAATAATAATATGTACATTTCATTTATAAGCGCCTTTCAAAACTCTCAAGGTCACTTTAGCGTAGTATTCCATTGTTTTGTCAAATCATTGGAAACGTGTGACAGAAAGACAGCGAATCAGAGTAAGAGTGCTATTGGCAGCTGTGAGTATAGGTTAGCATTTGGGTGTTAATTCAGGAACCGTTAAGCAGCCTGCAAGCGGTTCAATACCTCAGAGTCAGTTGTGGCCGCAGCAGTTCGTGTAATTTCGTTAGTTGGTTCTAAAATGCATTTCTCCACCGGCCGCTGTGTCTATCCTAGACTACTTGAGTAGACACGACAATACGCTCTAACGAGCAGTGGTAGGCTTTAACAAATAAGCTAACATCAATTTTGTGTGTGTGTTGTGGATCATGAGTTGATGCAATACAGCTACATATATCAATATATCTTTTCTTTGATACTTGTACTATGTACAATTTTTTATGAAACATTTTTGCACATTTACAGTATACATCTCAGTCTTCTGACATTTTTACTATGCTTAGAATATCTTGGTTTTTTTATCCATTCACCCCCGCACCCCACCCCCTTTAAAATTGCTGCTGTGGACTGCCCATTTCCCATTGTGGTACTATTAAAGGTTTTCTGATTATTATTCTGAGTTAGTTTGGCTTTGCAAAGATATGTTGCAATTTGTGTTTGTTTCAAGTGTGAAAATGATCCCAAATGTTGGACATTCTCTCTTTAATGTGCGCCATCTTCCCCACACACTACCATTGTGCCAACATATTTCTCGCCCAGTCCAGGATTGCCATTGCGAGTTGATGCTCCAGTTCACCCACAATCCACCTAGAAGTGAGCACTAACATATAAATGGATTGATCTCTTTCTCAACAATTTTCAACGACATTGTTCCAGCTCCCATTGTTCTAGATTTGTACTAAATAATACTAACCCCCACCACCCCAAAAAGTTACCCTATATAAAAATATATTGGCAACCTCATGAATAAATTGCCTTATGCCGATCATATAGCACAATAGATTTTTCACCTGAAGGTAGTGGTCTAATCGGGTTTTGCAAAAGAGGGTACCTGTTGTTAGGTGCAGGTGTCTGTGTGTGTTTGTGTGCGCGTGTGAGATGAGTATGCATGTAGCCACAGGCTCAACTACCACCAAGAGTCTGATAACTGCACCTCACGGATGGCCATTTGAATAATCACTTCAACAAGGGGAGAAATTAAAAAGGCTCTCAGTGTGAAGGGGGGCGGCGAGGCACAGGGCCACTCGCCGCATTCCAAATGAGGCAGCGAAAGTACACCCGCCTCCCACCACCACCACCACTTCCTACTCACAATCACAAGCCTCGGCATTGAAATCCATCCAAAATTGTCGCGTGTCGCATCATGAGTAATCTATGAAACGATGCACAGATGGGCGTATTCGGTGGTGTGGAAATTGAATATCAAAACCCCCCAAAGACCGTCAAAACCAAAGTCATACAAGTGTATAAATACACATGGCCAGAGGGTCCGGATTTGAACCGATTAGCGGACTCGTCAGCTCTGCAACTCCACGTTAATGGTTAACGCTTAATGTTCACTAAGTGCGTATCTTGTGGTTTTGGCATTTTGTCTTCCGGTCAGCAAATGCAGATAAAAATCTTTCACTTCCTTCTCCATCAATACAAATGCTTCTCCATGCCAATCAGTGAACACTTTTTATTTTAACAAAATCTCTCCTCACACTTTAAGTTGGAGGCCTAACTGTGAGGAGGAGGAAGTGTTTCAGTCTTCATTAGAGCCGCTGTGCCTCCTCACTAGAATGCAGATGAGGCGTGAAGCCATTCATCCGTTCGGAAGCGCCTCCCCGATTCCAATTTCAATCTTTTTTGCAGTCACATTGTGTGAGCCCACTTCTCGGTGTTCGAGAAGTCTCTTTACAGGGGGGGATCAGAGGGGGATAATTGCACTTAAGTGAACCTCATTTAGATGCTGGCCAGAGCAATTACAGTAACTGCAGTTCTCTACATTTTTTTGGGCGATGAGGGGAGCCCAAGCAGCTGTCATTGAGTCGCTAAAGCCGACATATCAAATGGTGACAAGAACGACATTGGCATGGCATCGTGGGAATGACTGATTGTTCAATAGATTTTAACTAGTTTTTGCAAGTTTTTTGCTCCTATCCCTCAATTTTATCCTCCACAGATTGACTTGATTAAATGTGACAATTAGACATGCATTCTTTTAGTAATCATTGAAAATAAATTATTTTCAAGGTGTTTAGTCTTCAGGCAACAGCTCTTTGTTTGCAGGAGATGCTTCGCCATTAATGTGATTCAGGAGCCAAGTTTTGTTCAGCCAGTTGCGTCTGTATTTTTATTTATTTTTTTTGTCCTGTAAAATTTTATTTTTAAAGAAGCCGTGGATGGGCAGTTTGGGAGAAGGTGAATGTGGGAATGCAGTTCAGTCTTCAAATGAACATTTCCATCATAACCTGTCCAGTATCTTTCATCCATGACGGGGAGCGTGAATTTAGTGAAGTGGCTGCACTTACATTTTCTCCAAAACTCACCGCCTCGGTTTCCCTCATTGTACATTCTCCTCCTCGACTGAGTCGAATCACTCCGTAAACTCTAAGCAAGGATTCCTGTTCCGGTTGCTAGTTGGATTTACATGAATCTCTGAATGAAAACCCCATGTTGCCTCATCTTAAAGTAATTCCTCAGATAGTTGCCAGGGGGCTTTAATCAACTGCCGAGTGGTTCTTAATTATTTTCAGCTCAAAGTTAATACATTTTTAATCCTGAAATGCTCTGTACTTACTTTTTCAAATCAACTCCAGGTTTTCAGATGTGGTAATGACGTCTGCTGACAGACATGCTATTGAAAAAGGTTAATATATCCACCTAGAGAAACCATCAGTTTTTTTCCAGATAGAACTCCGGAAGGCATCTGATTAAATGAATTGTATTGATCTAAGTCGATCAAGCAGAAGCAAAACTAAGAATGCAAAATTCAGATTCTGATAGTATACCTGTATGCTGATATAGACACTGAAACGGTCTTGTTTCACTTCAGTAGAAAAGAAACTGTAAAGCACAGAGCTGCTTGCAGTTCATTCATCATACACAGGTATCAGTTTGATTGTATTCATCAATTAATTCATTTGCTGACCTGCTTACCCTCATGATCGTTTCATAGGTGTACTGGAGCCTATCCCAGATGGGTTATCGCCATTTGTGAGTTGAATCGGTCCCAACCCCCATTTACTGTACTGTACTTGTGAGCTGGTTAATAGACCTGATAACTGTTTGTCAGCATTACGCTATTGAACGTTGGTTGTTTGATTGTCTTTGTTTTGTTCTTCAGTTTTACTAAAAAAAACCTCAACTAGAAGTGACAACTAAACAGCCCAAAATAAACAATTCTTTTTGAGAAACTTTGTTTGCTGTATGTCAAACTGCTCACAGGATGTGGTATTGCATTGTTTGATATCACGGTACTTTTGTAAAATACTGGACTGTCACAACATGCGCATTTTTCACCTTTTTTAGAAAAAAAATCACCACTATTAACTCGAAGAAAGTGGTTACATTTACGTGACGGGCTGTTAAAAAAGAATTACACACTTGACACCTTTCCGAGTCCTGTCGTGCAGAAAGCAAACATCACTGTCTGATAATTGTTTTATACGTATGTCACACCTGACACTGGCATTTTCATGCAGATAACTATCAGATTACAGAAAAGAACATAGTTGCGGCATAATCGTTGTCGCTTGGTTGAAAAAAAATAAACACATGTTGGATCTTGCCACGCCCCACAAGACGTAGTTTTGCGGAATCTTCTTGTATTGTTTAAGCAAAATATACGTACACAGTAATAAATCGTAAACTCTTTTTGTTTACTGTACTGATGACATACATAATCAGGAGCATTTGAGCGACTGCATTAGGACACTTGAAAGCTTGCTGAGTGGACGCATGCAACGCACATTCACTCGTGTGTGTGTGTGTGTGTGTGTGTATGTATATTTATATATAGGGAATATATATATACAGTAAAGTCTCGTTATATCGATATTCTCGGGAGTCCGAAAAAATATCGATATAACCGGACTATCGATATAACCGATCCTGCGCGCATGTAAATTTTCTCCTCGCGTTCATAGAAATAGTATCGTAATAAGCGGTACTATCGATATCGATATAACGAGACTTTACTCTCTCTCTCTCTCTCTCTCTCTATATATATATATATATATATATATATATATATATATATATATATATATATATATATATATATATATATATATATATACAGTAAAGTATATATATACAGTAAAGTCTCATTATATCGATATCGGTTATAGCGATAGTACCGCTTATTACGATACTATTTCTATGAACGCAAGGAGAAAATGTACATGCCGCAGGATCGGATATATCGATAGTCCGGTTATATCGATATTTTTTCCGACTCCCGAGAATATCGATATAACGAGACTTTACTGTATATATAACCACAAAGGGGTAAGCGGGTGGCAATTCCTGTAGTACATGTTATCTTATTGTGACACATTCCATTCTAGTGCTTTCAAAATGAATCAAATGTTCTGTTAGCTCTACCTTTGAAATTGATTCTCAGAAATGACTGGGCTAAATTATCATAAACATTTGTGTAGAAAAACAACATTCCATTTTCAAAACTGTGCACTTAAAGGACAACCGACGTCTCCGGACAAGTTGTGTCCATAATTTGTAAAATTGCTTCAAATGACTCTGATTCTAATTTCGCCATCAACACGGATCAACACGAAGTTTTCAGACCAAACAAAGTATTGCAAAATGCATTGAGGTGATGCAAGTTATGTCCTTACTCGCTGAGGGGCGTTCCTTCAGTTACGTAGGGTGAGGACTCGTCACCAACTCAAAAACAAGACTTCCGGAATATTCAGCGCGAGTCTTAAAACGTAAAATATAGCTATATGCGGTGGAATCTTTGTAAAATACGCTCAGTAGAAGTCATTTGAAGCCATTTTAAAAATTATGGACACAACTTGTCTGGAGACGTCGGTTGTCCTTTAAGCCACAATGATTAAGATTGCTATATACATACAGTACAAAAAATGGACTGGCTGAGAAACAAGTCTCACATTAGGACTGAAGTGATTAGCAACTCCCTAAATGAATGAGTAAATGCAACCAGTCACAAGTGGACAGCTCATCGATTCATAATGAATAATTCTCCACATTTAAAATCACCACTTATGATCTCACTTGCATGCTTAATATGCAATCAGTCGCCTCGTCCTATGTTTGAAAGCAACCTCATGTGTGGACGGCAGGCAGCACTGCATCTGCTGTATTTTAAGTGTCCATCTGAGCTGAAAATCAAACAGAAGCCAAAGGGAAGTAGAAACTTATAAAACAAAATACAAGTAGTTAACAGCGCCAAGAATGTATGCCTGGTTATGCTTTTGACTACTGGCAATCATTTGACGCTGTCATTGAACCATAATATTGCAAGACATATTTTTTTTTAATCTTCATCTTCTGTTAAAACAAAGGAATAAGCAAGGTTACACTCTTCGATTTTCTTTAGTGGTGGTCTTATTTTTAGCCACCATGTGAGCTGCATCCCGAACTTTTGCCTCATGGGTTTTGTGGAATTTAGAGAGAGTTTTAGCCAATATGGATATACCATTGTCTTGTTTTCTTTCAAAACCGAAAATCCATCCCCAAAGACGAGTTTCTATTGGCCGTTATAACATATTTTAGGCTTGAAATAAGTTTACATTCAGAAGCAGTTTTTCCAATCAATGAGGCATAATGCTCCCAATTTTGACAAGCAGGAATCTGAAGCAGTGGGTTGTCTTCAAAAAATCTTTGTGGTCCTACAAACTACAAAAAACTACAAACTTTAATACGATCTTATTATTCCTGAAAGTGTTGTGTTTTACTTAAGTAAAAGTGACATAATCAGGAAAAGATATCTCATGGAATGTGATTTTGGAAACACCTATCGGGTAGGAGACTGCGGAGTCTCCGAACCAAGACCAGCAGGCTCAAAAACAGTTTCTGCCACCAGGCAGTCCGGAGACTCAACTCCCTCCCAGCCTTGCCCACCCTGCCCCTTCCCACTGACACACTCACCAAACTCTTAGTACACGCTACACGCTGTACTATCTCCTGAACGCTATTTTTTGTTCTTTCTCATTTTTCTCTGCAAGACCTCACTTCAACCCTTTTTTGTTGTTTGTTTTAGCATTACTACATTACGTCACTTTATATACGACACTCCCTCACTTTACATACGTCACTACCTCACTTTACATACAACACTACCTCACTTTACATTCAGAGATTCCATGTATTGTCTGTTGTCAATTGTATATCTTTTTTAGCCACGTTATAAGGACCTTGCACGCTGGGTCCGAGAGGATATTAATTTCATCTGTGCTGTATGTCATGCATATTAGCATATTTGACAATAAAGCTGACTTTGACTTTGATTGTGCAGTCAAAATTCAGGACTGTGTTGTGACAACGAACATAACAGTGATACAATATTATAAATACTTAATAGGCTATATACAAATATTTTTATTACAGACCATTCTTCCTGGGTGACGTGGTACGTAATGTAACAATTAATATCCCCTTCTGTTTAGTTCCTTGCGTGGTATTACTTTGGGTAATTTTGTCTCCACGCTCATTAAATTGCCAGATATTTTTGGTACTTGAAGGAGGCTTCAATGTGGTTGCAGCCAGACTTCTGTGAAAAATATACTCGATCACTACATCAATTCCGGTCTTTCCTGATTACATGTTAATCTTTGGTTAGATGAATAATTGACATTGTTTCTTCAGGTTCTCTTAATTACTCCTTGTCATCCCTGCGTAAGAACGATACCTGTCAGCTTTTATTTTTCCTTCCATGGAGGATATGATTGCCAACTCATGACTTTGTCCGCAACCTGTTTATCAATGCTAGCCGACGCGTAGGTAAGGTAAGCTCATTGCGGCAAAGCTAATGTGTTTGTATTCAGCCCAGCATTTTGGGACAGTCTCCGCAGTTCTGAAAAAAAAAATCAACATTTTGTAATCATTTTAGCAATCCAACTTTTGTGTCCCAAACTGTGGTGATAATGTGCTTACTTTGAACCTTAGGGCATAAAATACTGTCATTACATTGTATGTGTGTGTGTTGGTGCTGCGTTTCTTAACAATTAGGATTCTAATATTTACCGCTTTCACTTGCTCAATGTCATTGTTGGCCCTTGCTGCTCTCTTCCATTAGGATTTTTCTTCAGCATCGTTAACCTCATTCACAAACACATAAGTCGTCATTGTGTAACACGACAGCCATTTGTGACGTGATGAACCCCAGATTAAAAAAAAACTATACAAACGGTCTCGCTTTCAAGTAAGTTTGTGTCGTTTGAAAAATAATTCCCGTCACTGCTAAGGTTTCCAGTTTCCGATCTGGGTTATTGTCAGGGAGGCTTTACCTCAAAGTGAAGGAAACATTTGTTACAGGAGCCTCTGTAATGATTAAACCGCACGCCAAGCACTGTAATGACAGCAAGCACTTCCTCTGCAAGTCAGATCAAAAGTCTCTCAAAGCGTGTGAGTCATTCAAGGAGATCCGTTGTTTAAGAACAAACGATGATGTTGAACAATTCACTGCTTCTGAGGCCTTACACAAATGTAAGTGAGAGGCAAGATGATACAGTATGATTTCACAATATGGCAAGATGATACAGTATGATTTCACAATATATGAATCATTAAACCCCTCCAGTCTGCAACATCTTAGCCCCTGCCACCAACGTTGATTTTCAGTAATGTGGTTCCAAACGCAAATGATCATGATCTTGACTGGGAGAAGGGATTAACATGGTGCTTGGGAAAAGTGGTGGAATGTCAGTTTGAAAAAGGTTACACCACCCCAGATGGGACTCGAACCCACAATCCCTGGCTTAGGAGGCCAGTGCCTTATCCATTGGGCCACTGGGGCATTGATTGACTAAGGTGTTGATTGAGTTTGTTGCATGAGAAAGACAAGTTATTCAGGTCAAAGTCAAGTGAGTCCCGTGTGGCTGGATTTACATTCCAGATCCAAGTGTCCTATTCTGAATTTAATGCCCAGATGTGATTTATTGAGTCGTTGTTAATACAAGGCAAATGTCCCCATTGAAATGAATGGAAATTCAATTAATATGTTCCGCTGTACATATTAATATATTTTTTCTTATTTAAATTGGTGTGTGGTTAGAAACACAGCACAACATAAAACAAAAAAAGGAAATTGACTTCAATATGAAAAAATAATACACCGGAGAAAGAGGGGAGAAGGACAAGATATCCTCAAATGACATTTAGGTAGCAATTGTTGGAATTGTGATTGGAATAAGCATATAGGCACAACTTTGGCCTGCACACACAGCATTACGCTGCCGCGGGGAAAGACCTCAACATATTTTTCTTCGATTTAAGATCCTGTACGATGAATACTCTACATATCATACATAGAATGAAATGTTTTGACTAATTGAACAGAAATCGAGACCGCCGTTGTGAGAATTATAATTCGCAGAAGCGTGCGTGTAGCTGCAGACACAACAGCTTCCCCCGTGAGAGGAAGACATTGAGTTTGATGACTTTTAAAAACAGTTAAAATAAAATGAAAAAAAATCAATTTAAGGGTTGTTCAAAAACCATAAATACTGTTTCATATATACCGCCAAACATTTTGCCACATTAATGAGAAATCATGGCAGCTGTTGTGAGAATTGGGATTGATGCACGTGTGGAGCTTCTGTTGGCACAAGCAGCTTTCTATTATCTGCATCACAGTTTTATGTGGGGTTTTGGGACGTTTACAGTCAACCATAACCTTTGAGTCAATTTGTATTTTAACTACAAATAAAAAAAAAAAGATCAAATCTCTCTCTCTCTCTCTCTCTCTCTCTCTCTCTCTCTCTCTCTCTCTCTCTCTCTCTCTCTCTCTCTCTCTCTCTCTCTCTCTCTCTCTCTCTCTCTCTCTCTCTCTCTCTCTCTCTCACATTGCATGCCGAGGGCTTTCCAGGAGAAAGGGGGTGTGGAAAGGCAAGCCGGCTGGGGCGCTTTACGCTCATGTGCTTTGGTGTTCTTCCGCGGAAGATTACTCTGCCAGCCGTGGTGGGGGGTGTGTATCGCGAAAAGTAGTGCTTAATCCTTTATTTAAACCTTTTTAATTTTCATAAATTTAACGTTCGTAGACCGAAAAGTTCGTAAGGCAAGGCGTTCGTAAACCGAGGCCCCACTGTATTAACTAAAAATCCTTAGTTTGATCTGAACGTTTCGGATTCCATGCGTGCTATTCTTTCAAAAATGACATATCATGTATCTGAGCTGTCACATGAAACATGCAATGTAAATTTTGCCCAAGATAGATTGCTAATGTTAAAAGCGAATTGTCTAGACTGCCTCTATCAGTCATGTTGGTTCTACGATTAATCATTTGTTCGGGCAGTCATACAGAGGAATCGCTTCCCCGATCCGAACATTTCTCAATTACCCAGAGAAAAAAGCATGTGATGTAGGATCCACTAAACCGGATTTTGGCATTTAGGATTCCGTTTTAAATTGCATGCAAATGTGTGCTCAGTCAGTCCCAAGACCTGGGCTTCGAACAGAAGTTGGAGAGTGTGTAATGTGGCGCTAGGCTCGTGATCTGCACGGGCCAGCGCCAAGTCCTGATGTGGCGTCAGCTGGAAGGTTCTGCGGAGGATCTGTTCGACCTGATCATTAAAACACTTCTTTTCATACCTCTCTGTCTCTGAGGGCTCGGCACACTCGGCAGAATCATTTATCAAAACCTCTCAGAACCTGGCTTCATGTGAAACTTGACGTATTAGCCTTCGATGTTGAGTTTGTGGTCTCCATGTGTGATTCAGAAAACCCCCCGATCAATGCCAAGGATTTTCTCTCTCTCTTCTCTGTCTCTCAATTTCTCTATTAACCCAATTCATTCACTTCTTTCTTGCCATCGGGCATTGTGGCACTTTATTACCTTTTCATTTTTCATGTTATTTTGTTGTTGTTTACATTTTGGCATCCACTACTACTTTTTCTGCACCTCCTGTGCTCTTCATTTAGCAAACAACACGTCTGCAGAGAATTCCAAAGAATGCATCTTGTTATGCGGATGAGTCATACTTCCTTTGGCCTGCATGTCTCTCCCTCAGAGTGGATGACTGAGCAGGCTGAGGAGTTTGGGATGGGGGGCACACTGCGGCCCAATCAACGCGGTCTGTGCCCGACATAATTAAAGCTTGCGTTGGCTGTAAAGCGTGCGGGCATCAGAATGTGGGTCGTCCCCGAGGTGAGTGTGTGATTGATGGTTCTGACGAGGCTGAGTCACCTTCACAAGAAAAAAAACTGGGAGAGAGAAAGAGAGGAACTGTTTGGAAATTTTGGTCTCTGACCCTGAAAGCTAGCCACTCTGCCAGCAAGCTGCGGCTTTGGGAGGGAAGCCCGCAGCCCTGGAAAGCAGTGTGCTTGCACCTGTGATCTGACAAACCACATAGCCTTGCTGCTGGGAACGTATGCAGTATTTAAATACTGATGGGAGGTTGGCACTTGACGCGCCAAGGGACCTCTTTTTAGGGTCTTCTTGCCCTTGTGAAAGGCCACACATGACCATGGCTGCCACAGTGTACGAGTTGTGTCAGAATTGTACTAGCGCTTGTGGGTGTGAACATAACAGTGTTTCAAACTCAAACTAAAATATTTTGAGTATTCCCCTTCATTGTGGGCCAGGCGGTCACGCAGCACATCTACGCAAAGCTTTTTCAGCATCCTGACAGACAAACAAAGACCAGTTTTAGTCAACCAGTTAAATGTCATGGAACAAAACAAACTAGCACTTTTGTATGGGAACTCAACTGAAAAATCACATTCAACTTTATTTATACCCAGTAAGTACAATTTTATTTTCATTAGATTCCAAGATGAAATATTGGTTGTGAATTGGTTCTTTGAGCCTACATTTTTAATCTGAAATTGATACAGTTTGAATTCTGATCTTACATTCATTCTTCAATATGACTCTGAGAGTCAAGATCTATTTCATACATGGAGCTGATTAATATGAGCTCACTACTACTGTATTTTCTGGTGTATGAGGGGCACCCAAACCCTTCATTTTCTTCAAAAGATGAACCTGCGTCTTATACCAATGACCAGTGCAGTGCGCCTTACATGTAAAGTCATATTGAGCCACAACAGGTCTCGCAACTACTTTGAGCAGTCACAGACTCCATTTCCCCCTGTAGAAGTAGCCTTTATTGTAGCGCCTTATAATGTGGGTATGCCTCATATTTGAAAAACTATTATATATGTATATATTCTATTTGGAAAACTTTTTTCATTCATTGAAGGTGTGCCTTAAGCTCCCATGTATCTTATATATGGAAAAAAGTTTGAAAATACACCATTCATTGGGGGTGCGCCTTAAACGCCGGTGCACCTTATACACCGGTGCGCCTTATACACTGAAAAATCCGGTATTTATTTTTTGAATTTCCATCTGAGGTTATCCAATTCTTCTTTTATTCTAAACTGATATCCATATGGTGCCAAATGGTGAGCAGACAAATGTAATTTGTCTCAGTTTTAACTCCAGTCCTGTCAGCTATTGAGTACTAGCACCTTCATATATTCCCCTAAAGTTATACACCCATGTTTGCGCATGATGGCATCATATCGCAGGATGTAAATGTCCATAAGAAAACCAGGGCTGACCTTTTAAAAGTGCTGATGAAAGTGTATCAGTCTGCCATTCGTCTGGTCTCTCTCTCCCTCTCTCTCATACCTGCTCCTCTTGGTCCCCTGCCAAAGCCTATGACTCACAGGAGACTGAGTGACCTACTTTCTCCGCCTTCTAGGAGTGCCAGAAGATTCCCTTTTTGTTTGCGAGACAGTGTAGTGGGTAAATATAAGTCATTTAAAATTCACTTAAGGCACCCATTTTTAGATTTAGGAAGCTTTATGTCTATGTCAGCATGACAGCCAACCCAGAGGATTCCCTTTGCTATCGCATAATAGTAGTTAAGCTTTGATCCTCAATTAGAAGTACATTTAGTATAATGGTAAACCTTCTCTAATCACGCCAGAACTTGAGAACTGTCATTATCCCCTACTATTCATTTCCATGTGATCATTTTTCAGTTTGTTCTCTATCCACCTTTTCAGGTTATCCTTGTAGACAAATCCTCTTTTAACGTGAACCGGCCTCGGTTGCCCGGAGCTGTAGTTACTTTGTTGTAGTAATGATAGCAGTTCAAACAGGTGGCTTTAAATAGATGGATTAGCAAGAAACATTTCTACTAAGAGTGGCGGAAGGGATAGTACTTATTTTTTAAGTGTTTTGTCAAAACATTTTAGTGCATTGAAATCTGAGGTTTTTGAAAACTGTGGCAAAGATTATGATTTTCAAGCAGACTGCAGTATTTAAAAAGGTAAGGAAATTATTTTTTTGTACACATATAAATATTCTGTAGAATATCTAAAAAGTATGTCTTTATGTGAATTTAACATTAGCAAGCAAGCAAAAGGCTAAATGATTTTTCTGAAATCGTACGGAAATTTATGGTTCAGGGGCCAAGGAAGAACTCATATAATGCAGTTGACACTTTGGTTAAAGTTCTTGATCGGATTATTTTCATTACTCACTGTTGAACTCTGTAGTTAGCACATCTGCCTGACAAACAGCAATTTGGGGTTCAAATCTGAGCTGTTTTTTTGTGGGGGCTTGTTCGGATTTTTCCTTATTCATTACCTTGGAGAAGTTTGACTTGGAGCAAGAGATGCAAATACAAAATATTGTACACAATTATCACATTTTGTTCTTTTGACTTCTAGACGGCGCCGCGAGAGTGGCTGCCTTTCCAGCAGCTCATGTATTTTGTTTTTCTACCTTCATTCCTTTCATCACGTTACTGCTGTGAAATGTAAATTTCTCCACTGTGAGACTAATCAAGGCAAATCCAATCCAATCAACTATAAACACCATGTTTGTTCCCTCAGATCCTCTTCCTCCCTCCACCTCTGTGTGCCCCCCACCTGCCTGTCTCAGCACGATGGGGGACAGAGTTTTCAGCTACTCTGCCCCCAAACTCTGGAAGTCGCTTCCCCCCCCCAACATTTGTAACATAGATTTTCTTTCCACCTTCAAATCCCACCTCAAAACCTACCTATTTAAAATTGCGTTTTCTGTGTAACTCTATATCTTGTTTCTATTTATAATTGTATTTTATTTATTATTGTATCTATGCTTGTCTGTGACTGTAGGCGCTTGAAATAAAATGTATTATTATTATTATTTGTTACCTGATTGCAGAATACCTCACTATCCATGCACACATTAAACCGAATCCGTTTCTGTATCTGATATGTTTGCATGGAAATGCCTTATGGCTTCTGCAAATATGCTTTGCATTACCTTACTTCTGTTAATCATTGGCTTGACTTTGATTTTGAAGATACCATTAAAATGTCAAATTCTTTAATCTCTAATTGCTTTTTTTAAGGCGGGAGGTTGTGGGCGTGGCGTGCTGTCCCCCAGTGGATGCAGCAACATATTCATTAAATGCGACGCCTTGGCGGCGCCCTTCTCCATGCGACAGGACTTGGCCGCTTTGATATGTCAGTCTAGGTTGTGTCTGCCGCCTTTGCCTTGACTTGATTGGCCGCACTCGCTCCAACCTCCTGGAAAGCCCTCGGCATGCCAGCCCTGGGGTGCGTGTTCATTCATTTATTTGGCTTCCTCCTAAAGACTGCCGAGCCTTTATTTCCCTTCTAGTTTGCCACATTCTATTAAGATGCAGCAGGCAGAGCAATGTTTGGTCTGAAAGGCTTCTCCCTGGGGGGGTTGGGGGTGGTCACTGGTTGTGTAGGAGGTTAGTGAGGGAAGTCATGGCTTGACTTAAAAGGGCTCAATGTGTACCAACAGTCAGGTGACACTCAAGGCAGCTTGCAGTGGTCTGATCTCTACTTGTTTTTCTGCAAAGTGATTTCAACACATTTTTGGCAAGCATTGATGGGCTTCTTTTTGTGATTTCACAGTTATTTCACCTGCCATTCAAGAAGTGTCAAGTTTGCTTGTTTTTTGCATCCACTGTTCCCATAAAGCGGTCTTCCACAGCTACTTTTCTGTGTGATTTCATGCCATCATTTAACGTGTTGACTCAGTAGTAAACGGCACAGTATATGAGAATATACCTTTTTTTGTTTGCAATTTAACAACATGTTAAGTGTAGCATGTTCTAACATAACACTGCAATAAGGTTGTTATGTAATTTCTTCTTCTAACGGCTAGAATCTAGCCTAATAATTGGGAGAATAGAGATTTGAATGTTTTCTGCATAAAAATAATGTCGATAATCTCTCTATTTCAGTTAGCAGGCTTGGTAGGCCCACCCATTCTTATGAGTCATGATCCCATGAATAAGAATTCCCATGTCTCAGTGACGTAATTAAAACATTCACATAGCCGCCATGAAGAACTGTGGTCACACATTTTCTGGACACAATTGATGTAATAAATGCAAGCCTTACAGTGTGGTCAGTGTCAGAGAGATTCAGATCAGCTGCATGTATGCCTTGTCAGTGGCCTTGGTCCTTATCTTTGGCAGTGACTCATGCTGCATGCCACATGATGCACCACTTTCACCAAGTGAGTCATGCTGAAAAGAACCTGAATGGAAGGGCATGAAGGACGAGGCCCGCTGTGTTTCCACTTTTATTGTTTTTATTTTCTTTTTTTAAATTACATATTCGGGGTTGAGCGACCTGAGAAATGTTTTTTTTCGTAGTTGGCGTGATGAAAATCAAGTCAAAGTTTTTAATTAATTTATTATATACAGTAAAGTCTCGTTATATCAATATCGGATATATCGATAGTCCCGGTTATATCGATACTATTTCTATGCACGCACGGAGAAAATTACATGCAAACAGGGTCGGATATATCGATAGTCCCGGTTATATCGATATTTTTTCGGACTCCCTTGAATATCGATATAACGAGACTTTACTGTAATTGATATTTTTCTAGCACAGAACTGAGGTCCCTGATCTATTTTGTACTCTGGACAGCATAAAGACAAATCAAAAAAATCATCTTATCTTTATGGTAATGTAACTTTTTGTCAATGAAATAGTGAGAGTCATGTGCATGCATATATTGGCTGATGAGAATTATAATAATAATAACAAGGTTCAAGAGA
Organism: Hippocampus bargibanti; assembly: GCF_051943395.1. Taxonomy (NCBI): domain Eukaryota; kingdom Metazoa; phylum Chordata; class Actinopteri; order Syngnathiformes; family Syngnathidae; genus Hippocampus; species Hippocampus bargibanti. Next base: position 10,496,233 of record NC_142745.1, read on the forward strand.
ATGTCCATTGCTCAGCTATCTGATATGCAGTGTTGGGAAGATAACTATTGAAATAATGTTTTATGTCATCCTCCAAACCTGGTACATTATTATGAAGCAAATTTGAGATGTTTTTAAAACTGCAGTATGATATATATGAATATATCACTTATCGGTAGACTTTATGAGATCAGGTTAGCTATTTTCCTCTTTGTTCAAACGGTAGCCTTGGTCGTAGCTCTTATTGGTTGAATGTGCGTTTCCGGAAGTTCATGTCATTTACGGCAATACATAAAAGCTAATTTTTATTTCAACATATGTCAACATTAAATAAATGACTTTTTACAAATAAAAAAAACAATGATTGCTATTATTTTGTGATTGGATACTCAAGCGTGCGGAGGTGGAACTTCTGCCTCCCAGTGCCAAGGCTTTCCACTCGCAAGACATGTGACAAGGCTAAAAATAGGTTAGCCTTCAGGCTCACATATTCACTATGACAGCACAGAACGACCACAGAGTGAAGGAGCTTGTGTTTACTGTTATTTCTTCATGGATCTGATCCATTATTGATGAATCACACTGATCGCGACATCAAAGTCAATCACCAATTTTCGATAAAATGCAAAATATTGACCAATTTCGATCCACTCGATCAGATCGTTGTAAAGTCTAGTTATCAGAATAGGTATGGGTTTGAAGATGCGGAGGTTCTTGGTTATCATTATTGGTGAAAAACACAGTGATTGGGGGATCCTCAAAATAAGACATAGAATTCAGTCAGAAGTCACAGTTGTGATAACCTGTGTAAGGTGCAAGGAGTTGCTGGATCACTCAGCTTTTTTTTACCAATTTAGTTTCCCGCACGAATGCACAGAGCCCTACAACAGTGTATGTGGCTTAAATTCATGGCGGGGCGGTATCTCTGTGAAGTCTGCATTTGGTGTTTGCCGGCTTGCGTCTGGGGCCCAAACGTGGAGCGCTCTCTGTCAGATATGTGAAGCTGTGCAGAGGGAGCCACTGGGAGTTCTGTTTCATCTCCTCTCATGCAACTCTGGAGCAGACATGCAAATCCGCCGTAATGAGCGCAGCCTGTGTGGCAGTAGTAGGAGAGCGAGGAGGAGGAGGAAGAGGAAGAAGAGGAGGAGGAAATGCGGGAGAGGGGGTTTGAACTCAGGAATGCAAAGTGGAGAAGGGGAAAGTGTAGGAAAAAGGTGAGACGCTAACAGTGTTACCGCGGGAATTTGATTTTTTTTTCCGTCTTAGTCGCAAAAGTGATAGAAGTCGCAGAATTTTCCTGTCAAATCTAACGTTTGATTAGCCCGCTATGACTGCTCATACTGACGCTCATTCGAGATGCAAATGGTGCCAAGTTAATTAGCCTTATCTTTTACACCAGCAAGACACGGTGTGGAAAAAATAAGAAACTCAACGTATCCCGCTAATCAGCATGCATTGCAGTGGAGCCTTGGTCGGGATTTGAATCTTAAAACACTAACCAGACTAACACTTATGGTAATTTTTTGCTAAAATGTATAAGGATGTGCATACTTATACATTTTTCAGTCAGAGTATGTTGAAGCAGTCAAAAAATGTGCCATAAAGAAGAAAAAACAGAAAGTACAATTTTTTTAGGAGAATTGTATTTTCCCAAATTTTATTGGCATTTGCACCCCCCCTAAATGTTTCGCAGATTTAGGTTAAGCATGAGTTTTCTGTATAGCTTCATAACGTCCAGGAAAACGATACTTCTCAGAAGTTTATCTTCGCCGCGATGAAAGCGATGATGACTGACTCAATAGTGACTTAGCAATATGTTTAGCAGCACCAGCTACTTAGCCAAAGCTTTTTGCTACCTAGCTGGCATGCCATAAATAGCACCAAGCTTGTCTTGACCTCCGAATACTCTCATGGAGTTCACATAAGCATGCCCAGCAAGGGGTAGGCCATGACAGAAAAGAATAATACTCACAATTATTTTCATTGATATATGCTGGAAACAAGTTCAGGGTGTGCCCGCCTTCTGGTTGAAAACAGCTTCCATCGTCACCCCAGCGACTCCCCTGAGGAGTGTGAACTCCAACTGTGTTGTCATTAAACATTTTAAGGCATCACATACTTGCTGCACAATCCACAAGGTGAAAACACACAAACATGCCGTGACGTTTATCTCTTTCATTAAGTTTTGAAGTTTGCAAACAGTAAAAATCAAGTTTTGATTAAATGACCAGCTCTACATTTGGTCTGAAATTTTTTTGACCCTCTCGGGGGTTCAATTATCATAAAAACTTAAACATCTGTGATTCTCAGTATTCCTTTTCATTGTGTTTTGATGAGGTGCAACATGCTAATTTTGACTGATGGGTGGTTTCCCACCACATCAGAATTTGTCAAACGACTGCAACCCACTGAGAATATTTCACAAGTCATAATTACCTGATAATCAAGGAAATACAATCGAATGCAATTTATTCTAGTCACCCAAGATGGTTGTCTTCCTTGAAAATGTTTTGCATACGATCAGCCATTTAGCCCCTAAAGAGTGCGGTAAATCACATTCTTCAGCGCTGTGAAGTTCAATAGCTATCCCGTTTGGATTTTGTTCTAACCATGAAAAAATTAAGCAACGACTCAATGTGTCGCTTTGGCCTCCGTCATTACCCATTAGTAGGAAGATTTTTGGCGATTACCACAGATTGATTGCAGGTCAATTGTCATTTCCCTTAGGACGAGAATTATACCATACATGGTCGTTCTGCCTCTTGATAAAATCTACCTCAGAATGCGGCGAAAATTGCGATTTAATTATATCCCTTAGCAGGATGTTTCTTTCGAAGTTATAGCGCGGTTTATTCCAGTACATTCCACCCCATCTCTCCTCTGTCAAATCAGAAAATCCTAAATTATACAAAAAAGAGCAATCTGTATCTGATATTTTTGGCACCCATTTGATTTGGTACTGGTCACATGAGTGTTGTGGTGGTAGGCTATCTTGTCACTACCTTTACAATAATGGAGAGAAACGATAGATTTTCTTTGTAGAGGACATCAGTCAACAATCCCTTTGTTGGAATGTCGTGTTCCCGCTTTAGGTCAAATTGTACGCTGTCATGTCGGCGTGGTGTTATGCAACGTGCATAGTTGACAGTGTAATTGATGTGAGACGTGCACCAGATCAGGGCTCACGCTTCCAAATTCTCAACTATTAACAGGTGATGCTTTGAGGGCTTTTCCCATGTTTAATCAATGAAAACGCAAGCCAAAAACCAGATTAGGATTTGTTGTTTTGAATCGTACTACGGTGAATGAAATCCAAATGGTATTTCAGCCATCTGTGGTCTTGGCCTTGTAATCTTAAACAAACATCGACAACATTTGTGCCAAAAAGTAAAAAAAAACCAGGAATATTCATTCAAAGCCTGTCTGGTCTATCGGGAGTTAAAACAGCCTTCATTCTCATAGCCCATCTCCATCATGGGAAACAAACTTCAGGTTTGAGCATGAGGAAATAGCCGCTAATACCACACCTCAACCTTAAGATCATCCAACTACTGGTAACTAGTGGGCACATCTTCTTTACCGATCCAACTCAAGTGATTTCACTCCCTTGAAGGTTGCTGTTGAGCTATCATGGCAGAATTGACCCTGGAATTAAATGAAAATGTCAGATGCCCACGCAAGTCTTTTCACCTTCCCCATCTTTGAGAAGAGAGTTCCCGGTAGGAAACACCAGAGTCAGTTTTACAAGCATTCCTGTTCGTCTTGCCACTTGACGAATCACTCTTTTAACAGAGGGAGTTCCTGTGTTTCTGGGATCGTTAGGTGGCAGTCCCCCAATTGTGTCCTGTAGCTTTGTCCATATCACTGTTGTTCCTTCTGGATCGCATATCCATTTCATTATCCTTTCATTTTAGAACATTTCCCTGTGTGCTCAAATATCACAAAGGCCCTGATAAAACTGGTAATATTGATTATTGATGAGTTTAGGTGAAAAATGTATGACCTGAGTCAGGCGTGTGCTTAGTGGAATTGTATTATAAGATACAGTATATTCCTAGTAGCTGCCAGTGGCTACGGTTGATCAAACGGTTCAGCTGGTCAGAACAGTTTACCACTGGTTCTTCATCCCTTTCAACGTAATTACATTGATTAATGGCCCATTGCTTTTAATGCTTCTGGGAGCACAAAAAAAACCTACCACGTGTGACGATATGAAAATATATGTCAGGAATACGATAGAAAAGCGCAATTTCTCTATTATTGCTTCTATAGTTGGGAGCTCTAATCCGCACCCAAAATCCCCATTCACCAGTCTTGTTCACATCATGACCAGCACTCACATTTGGGCTGCACTGTTTTTTTTAATATGAAAGTTTTGAGATGATCCTTTTTGCCACATTCACTGCATTTAGAGATTCATCAAAGACACTCCACACTGTGGCTGATTCGTGACTTTTTATTGCCAGGTGTCACCCTTTCCCTCAGCGTAATAACTTGACATTTGTTCTTGGGCCTTATTTCCTTTTTTCCCGCCCAAGCCTCATGGGTTGATAACGACGTATTGTGACTTCTGAAAAGCAACAGGCACCCTAAATCAAATCAATTTTATTTTTCCTGCAAATCTTAAACCAACAATGGTTGCTGCTTCCATTTCTCTTGTCCCCACCCTGGTAAATAGCAACAATGTCTCCAGGTAACCACATTAATTGAAACGATGTGAAAGAGAGCGTCGCAAGCAGAACAGGGAGAGGCATAGAGACATTAATACCTGCTTATTCCCAATGAAAACATATTTCTGGTCTGCCGCTCATTATTTGGTCATGGCTGACTTTCCCCTCCTTCATCTTTGTAGATATGAGAACGCCAAAGGAATTTCTCATCTTGTAAAAGCACAGACGGTGTCGAGTATTATAGAAGCGCGGTGATGGTTACCTTGTTGATAATGTTCACAGCCTTTTTATAAACAATTCATCACTTGTGCTGTATTTTACCTGTTAAGGGGATGGTGTTCAAGTCTTTACTCTAGTTGATAGAGAATAAAGTATTGTCGAGCCTGGGGAATTCTAAGTTTGCCAACGATACGACGATCTAGCTGCCATCATTTTTTTTTTGCGCTGGTGTGGAAAAGGGACAACCGCAATATTTCACAATTTCTGTCTAACTGAAGAAGGTTGTGAGTCTTTTCTAGCATTACAGGAAAATAATCTGAAAATAAAATCTAGTCATCTGTGTGATTTACTTTTCTTTTTTGCCATTTTGTTAAAATGCCCTTAATAATAATAATAATAATAATAATAATAATAATAATAATAATAAATTTTATTTTTAAGCGCCTTTCAAAACTCTCAAGGACCCTTTAAAGCCAGATAATTTTTTTGTGTTGGTGAGCAGCGGCAGCCATTCGCGCCAGCGTTCACTCTACCCGGAAGTAACGCAGCAGCAGCTAGCGAGGTAGCTGGATAGGTATCAAGGTAGCTAGCCAGATACATAAACAAATAAATAAAATACATAAATAACTACATAAACAAACAAATGAATACAATACATAGATCAATAAATAAATATATACATGAAAGTATTTTCAATGAAAGGCTAATTCAGTCCATCAGACAACCAAAAACTTCCTTTTGTTAATGAAGTCTCCCTTCGCCAAGAAGAAAAATTAATTAGCTAATAACTGTCTCATTGCATTAGGTCCAGTTGCATCTCACAGTAAAATCAATTTTTGCAATATTCAACACAGATATTGCATATATTTCCCATGTCATGGAGGCCTAATTGGCCCGAATCTCGAATGAAAACTAAATGAATGTCACAGCTAGTACAGATTTGAACAAGCAAACTTAATACAGATTTTAAAAAATAGCGGAGGTTGAAAACTCTCAATGTTTAACAAACAAATCCATTCAGCATTGTTATCACACTATTCTAAAATGTTCAAAGCATATTTGAAAACAAACACAGTTAATTTAAATTAAACAAAATTGTCATTATCCAAGTTTGGAACTTGTTCAGTTTAAACAAAATAAGAACAATAGGCTGCATTGACTCTTCATCAAAACCAAACGAATGACGCCGCAGTAATGGCAGTTGTTTGAAGAAAAAAAAAACAAATGGTCATAAATCACATTTTCATTAGTTGCATATGTGAGCCGGTCTGACAGTTTTGAGAAGATTCCTGCCAGATGAAATCCTCATGGACATTGGTGTATCAATACGATGCATATAATCGATATCTTGCCACAACCCTTGCCATGTGGTCAAAGTCTGTCATTGGCTAGCTGGTTTCTTTGCAGATTAGAAGACACAATTATAAAACGAACTTCCTGAAACTTCAAACCCCTTGCTCGATGCTGTTGTGACATATCTTGTGCAGACTGGATAATGGCTCAGAGGAAAGGTCATTGATTTATGGCCGGTGGCCACCCCTTAGCAATATCCTCTGAAAGTTATTTTTTACCAGGTCACACAAATACATTTTTTTTCTCAATCTGCCGGTAAAGTGCTTTACGATGATATTAGGAACATTTTGAAAACTGCTTCACACAAGAAATGCGTGACGATTTTGAAGGTGTTAAAAAGATCTGTTAAAATATTCAAGTTTCCTAATGTCTGGCAGTAAATTTTCCATTATTGATTCCTCACAGATTGAATATTGATTTACAAGTAAAATTCTCTTAATTGGACAGCTAACAACAATCTTAAGCGACTCGCATATAAAACTCGTTATACCGAGCCTTAATCAACAACCGGCAGCCATTTTTTCCCCTGTTGAGTCAAGAAGAAAATGAACAGCAGAGGCTACTCAGTAATAACATTTAGAAGTTAGCTTGGGTTACAGTTTTACCTGTTAAACATTTATCATAATCATCCGACTTCACCACTCGGAATCCCCACTGGCGATTGTGGGAACACCTCCTGGATTGTAAGAGCCTCTACCCTTACTCATCGAAAGGCATGTGTGATAGGCAGTTTGCAAACACATTTATGTCTATCAACATATACCTCTATTATACACTTGTGTAACACAGACTCCGCTTGATACTGAGTCTGGGCTACGCCATTATGCGCTTGATGGATGGAAAGACTAATTACCTTATGTTCTGCAAGGCAAATCATCTTTGACTTTTTTTTTGACTGCGCTTTGATATATCATGGAGGTTACCTTCAGACTAAACTGGGCCACGAGCAAAAAACTCAAAAAAGCAATGCTGATCAGATAGCAAAGGGCTCAGCAACTCAAACCCGACTCAATCTTGAAAGCGCACGAAGACGGCTCCTCCAAGTTGTCACCAAAATACTCTGTCAGTCAGTGCATACACAAGTGGTCTATTTGTGATTCAGCAGCAGGCCTTCACTGACTGCCAGGCTGGGAAAGAGTCAGCCTTTCATGGGGGCGCGAGGTGGGGGTGTGTGTTAATGCAGGCCCCCAGGCGGTGAGACCAAGGTAATTGGGTTCGCATGGTCGGTGTCAGGGCAGCCCTGCCACATGCTAAAACAAAGGCCAACTCCGAGCAAGCTATTAGGGCCACAAGCCCTCTTGATTGCAGCTCTGATCCCCCCGAAAGCGTTATTCAATTACTGGAATGTTGGATGACTATTCTGTCTTGATGATGACTTGCAGATTGCATCATGAGGATCTTCTTTTTCTGACATGTCTCACCGCCTCTTCTTTTGTCGTTGAGTGCATAAGCACTGTGGACTGGAGGCTCTCAGATTCAAGGGTGCCTGCTGCAGACCAGACAAATATGCATCTTAGAAATTAGTTGCTTATTTTTCATTGCCCCAATTCGTTCATTTCGTTTGAATTAATTGAGATGTAACACTGCGGCATGCTCCACACTATTTCGCCTCAAAGGGTTAATTAAATTTTCGTCTTCTCAATGAATCCTTATTGAAATCGTTTCCCAGGAATACCCGTTTTATGACGATAATGTTGACATTTGGCAGGCTATGGCTCCCAAGTCCATTTTCCGATTGACCTAAAATTTGATGTTTTGTGTTGGAACCTTAAAAAGTGCAGGGAGTTTTATTCAAATCTAACTCTGCGTAATTAAAATCTTCAAGGTTTTTTGGGGGCTGATTTGTCCTGTGTTTTCTCCGGGCCCTCTGGTTTCCCCCCACATTCCAAAAATGTGCATGGCAGGCAGATTTAACACTCCAAATTGTCCTTAGGTTTGAGAGTGGCTGGTTGTTTGTCTTTGTGTGCCCTGCGATTGGCTGGCAACCAATTCAGGGTGTCCCCCGCCAAGTCCCCGAAAACGGCTGAGATAGGCTCCAGCACCCCCGCGACCCTAATGAGGAATAAGCGGTACGGAAAATGGATGGATGGATGACCCAGCAGTTTGCAAACAGTCTCTCATGTTCTCAAGAGTGACAAATAGTCGCTGCTCTTTGCTATAGTGTCTACTGTTATCGCAGTGCATTGCTAAACATTGGTATCTGTCTTTCGCAAGTGCCGTTCCAAACGTTTGTGTGTTGTCTCTAAGCATAACTAAATATCACTAACAGTCCTGGGCGATATGGCGGAAATGTGTATCACAATATAAGTCTGTCATATTGCGCAATGACAATAAAATGTTTTTGTTTTCTTCATCTTTGAAGACAATTTTCGTCTCTCGATTTGGCCGTTTCTACATTCAGGTCAGCAAAGCTTGCTTGATTTTTGAGGCCTCTTCAGACAGCCTAAAGTGTCTCACTTGATCCGCCGCCAACTACTCCCCCTTTCCCACTGTCACCCTGTCTTCTTTGCCTGCAAGCCTCTCCACCACATACAGCAGTACTAGGAAGACGATCTGTGTTTGACTTTTGATTGTTGAGACAAATGGGGTCTCTATTTTGCCTTAGGAGGAATCGGTGTGTATAAAGGAAATGGTGGCTTTATCTTTGCTCCCTTTTTATTTAAATTATTTCATTTCCTTATTTTTTGACAGGTCGTTTTTGTCAGCATTTAACTGCCGCAGAGCCACAGTTATGTTCCCAATTGATTGGCAGAATAATTATGGACCTGATTTCCTCAACCACTGGTGCTGTGGGAATGAGGGAGCTTTACTCTTTACTCGACCAGAAAAATCTGCTAGTATCACTGACACGTGATCGAGATTGCTGTGTGAAACAAAAAATGGGCAAAACACCTGCAAAATTTCCCTCAGCCGGGAGGGTGACCCAAAAAGATGCGTCCTATTGAGTCCCTCACTGCAGCAATGTTTTCTCCCGAAAGAGGGGTGTGCAAAAGTGATTGACAACTTTGTCAGATGAGTACAGGTTTGCTTGCAACGAAATGTGGAGATTGGGAACACATCTTGGGAAAGCCATAAATTGACGACAAATTGACCGAAATAGCTAAAACTCTGGTGAATGCTCTTCCATAAATTGAATAATGTGTGGTTGTAATTTGAAATAAATAACTTTTTAATCAAAGCCACAATTGACATTTTCATGGGTCCGCATCTTTTTGGGTCACCATGTACTATTGACCAGTGCAATTAATACATTTGTGTGCATCTGTCATTGCAGGTTGCTATCAACACACTATGTTCTGCTCTGAAACTTCCTTTGAACATCTTTGATGGGTCGCCTCCACAAGTACATTTTTACTTAGGACAAGCGAATATGACGAAAATGCTGACTTTCCCCAGCAGTAGGAGTCCCACAGCTGTGCTTACAGCTCTAAAAAATGAGCAGTGTGCATCTGAGCCACATAATTAACATATCCTAAAATATAAGGCAAGAGCGGGATATGGCTGCCTATTTCACAGGGACGGTTTCCGCTGCGCCATTAAGCCCTCCATTTAAAAGGCAGCCCTGACATTAAAAGCTATCGCTTCGGCAAAGCCCTGATTCCTTCTTTGTGTTTGTATGAAAACAGGGCTTAGCTTAGCTTGCTATACCATAGTTGCGCTCAAGTGCACTTGCGTTACGCAAACATGTTGCTATTTTACCCGCAAAGAAGCTTGAAAATACTTTGCCCTGATGGGTTGGAAAAAATGAGGAGTGACTGAAGGGGCAGGTGAGCCATCTTCCCAGTCCTCCCTTATTATCCCCTTGCAATTACGAGGAAAACAAGGGCTTCTCCCACACTGTTGGTGGAAGGTATGACCTAGGTTTCGGGAGGTGGGTGAAGATAACAAAGGCTCGTTACCAGGTTACATCACATCACCTTTTTTGTTGTGGGTACGCGTGCCAACATCTCAAGGAGTGATGGAAGGCAGAAGCACTAAGCGATCCCCCTCCCTAATGCCAAGTTGCCATCACACCGCAGGATGATTATTGTCATCATAATCGCACCCCCTTTTTCCTTTTACTGCGTAGGTTCCTTTGTACACACCGTCTGAGTGAGCATTTAACAACGACTTGTCTAAATATTTACTATCTTAGCGACGTTATTTTTAATGAAGCATCTATCACACGTGTTCTCCTGTCTTTGCAGTGCAATGTTGTGTTTGCATGTTGTTATCTGTGATGGCTTTGTGATTGCAGTGGGAAAAAGATGGGCGTGGGTGATTCATTTTTGAAAATTGTAGATAAGTGCACGAGTGCATTGGTTTGGTATCCACCACAGATTTTGTGTGTGTTTGTGTGTGTGTGTGTGTGTGTGTGTGTGTGTGTGTGTGCGTGTGTGTGTTTGCGTAAGGGCTTGACTGTGAACTTGAGTTGCCTTAGGAAATCATGGCATGTGGTATTTGAGCAGTGGTTGTAGTCATGCTGTCAGAAGCAGAACATAAATAAGACTAGCTGTAATGTATTATTATTATTATTATTATTATTATTATTAGTCGTAGTAGTGGTAGTATTATTTCATAACTTGACAATGTTTTGACTGTATTGCAGAAACATTTTGAAATTGCTCAAGGTCTCCTGTCCTAGGCTAATTCGTAGTGTCGCTACACAGTATGTGCATATTTTGCTAAACATAGTCTTCTTCTGCGTAACATGCATTTAGTGAAGGAAGTTTTGACTTCCAGGTGAGTCACCTGTTCCATCCCGGTCATTGTGTGGTCACAACTGTGTGGAAACCAAACATCTTCAGCCAGTTTATAACATAAAAGCACTCACAGTTATGAAACAATACAAAGTGATTAGTTGTGAACTAATATTGATCAGCTTCATGTATGAAAAAGATGTTGTGTCTCAAAACCATATTGAAAAAGGAATAAAAGATCAGTTTCCAAACTGTATCCATTTCAGATTAGAAATTTAAACTTCCATTCTATTTATTTGCCATTGCATACTCATGATACCCTCAAAGAAGTACAGATGACGGCTGAAGAAACCTTTTCCTCGATGGAACACTCCTCTATGACTGAGAGCCTACACATACATATTGCCATTGCATCTTTTTTTTAACTGCAGATCTTCAGCTATCTTGAGGCTAACACACACCTAGTGTCACAGGTTTTCATTCCAAACCATGAACTGTCAGCCTATTGTTATCCTGACGCCAAAGGACCAATTCACAAACAAGATTTTGACCCCCCCCCTCCCCCCACACCCATCTTCACATTCAATGCCCAGGTAGGCTCGCCAGTAACGGCTCAGGAAATCTGAACTGCTTATAATGTGACATCTGTGTCCCTTGAGGTGCCTGAAAGTGATTCAATTGTGACAAGACAATCCAAAGTAGCCATTCAAAATGGGCCTGTTGAAATGGGCTCATTTACTCGGGGTTGCATGATGCACCTGGACTGCTCTGTTTAGGGAGGCCTGTTCCTCATATTTAATAACAACCGGACAATAGCTCAGTAAGATCATCAGTGCAATGAAATCATTCATGTGAGATGAATTATAAAATGATGGAAAATATAAAGCGCAGCTGTCATGCAAATGGAGACAAAGGAAAAAATATAATGCTTTTTATCGGAGCTCTAAACCTCCACCTTCCATCCCGTTTCTGTAGCTCTCTCCTCTTTCGGTTCACGAGTGGCCTAGATCTCATTCCAGCTGACGTAAAACACAACTCACAGTAAAAAAACAAACAAACAAAGTTTTAATCCTTTTTAACCACTACTAATTTTTTATGAGTCACTTAGAATAGTGGAAGTAACATTTGTTGTCCCTAGCTATGTTCACTCTGACGATCAATTCAGATTTTTTGTCTTCATTTTCAAACTGGATATTTTTTCATCCAGCGTGAATAGTGTTTTTGTTTTTTTTTCAAATTCGACCAGGGCGTCTTTCATACAGCAATATAAACTGAATATGTAAGTGATGCTCATCAGCACACATCTGACCTAGAAAGGAATGGAGACAATCATGTGAATCTGCAAAGTTATCAAATGTGTTGGTTTTCTATTTAACAGTAATTGAATCCCACTTGAAACATGACGCATCAAGTCGACATTTGTGTTGATAGTAGTAATTCAGTCAGGCAGTAAATCATTTGTAAAGCGCAGCAATTTCGTGATATTTTTAGTAGACATCTCCTCGAAATGAGGAGATTGAAAATTTGTGCCTTATTTCCCAAAAATGTTTATTTCACCCGCTGCCTTGCTTATCTGTCAATCTAAAATGAGCACCGACATTGGGTTTCAAAGTGACTTAAAGGACAACCAACCTCACTTGTTTTTTAACTGACACCAGAAAAATGTTTTATAGCATCTAAAATACCCAAAACGTGCAGTATGATATTTTTAGTCAAAGGCAAAACACCAATAAAAATGACTTAAAGTGTCCAAAATCTGCAAAAAATTGAGCTGCGAATTGGGCATTTTCAGAAAGTCCCGCCCCCAGTTCGTGACGTCACCCCAAGACGTCTTGCCTTGCTCGAGAATCAAAACAATGGCTTCAGATTCTGAGAATATGCTTTCTTGTTAGACATCCAGTTATGAATATGATTCAAATAGTTCTGAAGAGCAAAGCATACATTTTTGCAATCGATTAAAGAATTTATTTGAGCCATTTTGAGGCAACATTGGGGGACAATCTCTCACAAAAAAAGAGGCACAAAATGGCGACATCCTGTGGCCAACTCCGTTTCCACAGGCTGATAAATTCTTAAATGGCGCTTGGACGCCCTCTGGCGGCTTTTGGGTGCAACACGAGGTCCCCAGACCAAACAACTACAGTAAAATACATTGACGTGATGGAAGGACAATGCGACAATGCGTCCTTTTCACGGTCAGTGGGGGGTCCTTTCGTGACGTCACGTACGGACTCGTCACCAACTCAAAAACAACACTTCCTGAATATTCAGCATGAGTCTTAAAACATAAAATATAGCTGTATGCGGAGGAATCTTATTAAAATACGCTCAGTCGAAGTCATTTGAAGTGATTTTACAAATTATGGACACAACTTGTCCGGGGACGTCGGTTGTCCTTTAAGTAAAACTGTGCTGTTTTTTGCGCATGATGCGACGTTGTGCTTTGCGAGGATGTCTCACATCACAAATGTATTCTGTTCATATTAAAAGTCACGTATTTTTGTGAATGAATATATAAAATTATGGATTTAACAAAAAACATCTGAATGTATCGTCACATCTTGCAATTTGAACGTAACTTAAGTCTGAATATATATTACACTACAACCGGATAACCAAGGCTGGCACCCTACAAGGAGCAGCACAAAGTGGATTGCAGCATGAAGTAAAGAGTTGATTATTTACGATGTGATTCTGCTGTCATTCTATTGTATTCTAAAAATATATAAATTCCATCCTTTGTGAAACCAATTCATTGCCTTGTTTGTAAAAAAATCAGTGAATCTGAAAATGACCTTGAACTTAATAATTCCATATTAAATCACAGTCACAATATTAAGGCAAAGAAATTGCAATTTCATCTGAACCGCCCCATATAATTTTGAACCGCTGCAGATAATTCTGCATATTTATATGTTGGTTTCTTTAATTGTGGTGCTCTGAAAAGGTGGATTAAGTATGCTGAATTCCAACCAGATCACAAATGCTCAGCCCAACGCGACTGATACGGAAAGTGCAGCCCTCGTTTGAAATGTGTATTCGGAAACGCATACTAAATCGAAATACGAATTGTGCAATCGCTCAAAACAAGGAAGAGTGGCAAAGTCGATGACGCAGATGGCGACATAATGATGTTAACTCAGCATGCTTGTGTTGAGAAATCCCAGCGAATTACTCATCCGATATTGCCTCATTGACGATTCTACTGTCAAAGGAGGATGGGCGGCCAACGTCACCGCTTTGACATGTTGATTGAGACCCTTTGTGACGACAGCACATAATAGCTTGCTTTGTCATCATTTTACAGATATTGTCAAGACACGTTGGGAAAAGATGTAGGTCAATTTGAAAGTTGACGTGCAAACCTAAAGGATAAAGATGTCCAACCTATTGTTTTCCCTTGACTGTAGTTACCGTGGCATGCTCAACTCCTTCATATTACAATGAAGGTATTTCAGTACACATTTGTGGGTTTACGGTGGGAGTGGGGGATTAATACCTAAACTCACGACCATATTCAGATACACACACACACAATTTCTAGCTCAGCTCAATACTGCCATCCATACACGCTCTTGTGATTTGCTTCCTATACAATTGACATTCCGCAGTTGGTAACAAGTGATCTACCACACTCTTCCATATTTCCCCAACCAGCAATTGTCTCTCTAATAATTAGATGTAAATGGTTTATCCACTTTAGATGAATAAACAACTCCTGTTTCCTTGAAAAGAATGGGTTGTAATTGTAAATTAATCAGTTCATTGATTGTATCCTTCAGACTTCAACACTAAAGAATGCTTAACATCAAACATATTCATCTGATATCCCCCCACCCCTAAATGTGCGAATGGGATCTTGGCAACAAACAAAAAGCGTATAGCTTTTGTGAACATTGACAATGCACATCTGTTATAGTGGAAGGTGTGCAGAAGCGTGTTTTTCTTGTGAGATTTTGTTTTAATAAATTGAATTCTGTCATCTTTGATGAATACGATATTTACAGTCAAATTATTCAAATGAATTTTAATTCCGGTCAAAATTGGGTGCTTACATGAATCAATACTATTCTATTTTCCATCTATGACATACTATGAAGTGCTTTCATAGCGTGAACTTTGTGGAAGCCCTTTACTTGTACTTTGCCACACATTGTGACTTACAAAACGAGAGGAAGACACTTGTAAGTCATCACTTTGTCATAGGAAGCCATAATTACTTTTACACACGCCGACGTAAACGTTACAACATGCAGCGATTTCTGCGAAGCGACAGATTTATGTTTCTGCCGCGGAATCTATCTAATAACAGTTGATTGTGGTGCGTTTGAATATAATATTGTGCTCAGACAACGGAAATACACGGTTATCAAATGACAGCAATGATGTGCGATTCAGTTGTTACCAGGAAATAGAGTTGCTGACTTGGCAAAACACCTCTTCTCCATGAACCTTCCTCCTCAGTACACCTTGGAATTCTTATTCAACCACTCCTCAGCCAGCCTCAGTAGACCAGGAGGGGCCTCTGCACATCCAACGGCCTGACCGGAGCGATGAAGGCAAGCGGGGTGGTCGTTATTGCCTGGTGGTGGTGGTGTGTGTCGTAATTCCAGCCACTACCCGAGGCCCACTAATTAAGTCGGCGAACTTGGCCTTGCCGATTATGAAGCAGCTGGATCATTAGCGAGTCGGGTCAAATGGCAGGCAACCCCATGTAGCGGAGCACGATGCCTTTCATCAGCTTGTGCCTTTGCCTGCTTACATCCTGCAACCACTGGAATAGTATATTTGTATTTTTTTACTGGATAATGGAATGGCTTATATTAGGGCAACTTAGGGCAAAATATGTCTGGTAAACCTCTGGTCACAAACTGAAAGGGAACATTTTCAGTGTTAACACAGCTATCAAGGTTTAATTGTAGCCTGAGTTCACTAATCCCCCCGCCTGTCATGAACAAGCACCAGCAAAATGTTCAAACATGGCCCCTTGACTTGTATACCACTAAGAAAGTGCCTCGTTAGGATAATTGTGTCGATATGAACTTTTTATGTGATTTTGATACGGAAAAGCTATCTCGCCCAGACTTATTATAGTAATCCAAAAATAAATACGTTTTCTATCAATTTGGATTACATTACTAAAGAGACTTCCAAACAATACATTACTGGTAACTTGTAACAGTAGCCCTCCCAACCTTGCTAATAATTAATAAAAAAAATATATATAGGTAAAGAAAAAAATTTTCCAATGTGCCTCTCTCGTCACTCATGAAAAATTGTCAACATGTGTGAAGATTTATATAATATTAAAATTACATGCAATTGTGTGCAAAAGTATCATATTAAAACTATGTGTGAGCAGTCTGTGATTTATTAATTCTTTTCTCAACCTTTAAATGCCAACATACAGTAAGAGTCAAGTAAGAGTAATGTCCTTTGTATATAATAATTTCACACAAGAAATGTAATGTTGTACACATCCATTTAACCTCTCCATCTGTACCAGAAGACAATCCGTCGCAACGTCTTCCTTGTTGGAAAATCCGCTGATAAACATGTCGCATTCTTGCCACCTCGACTTCAAAAAGTTTGACCAAGGATTGTATTAATCGCAAAGCAGATAAACTCATGGTGAAAAAAACTGGCCATTGATCTGACATTTTTTTTTTCAATAAACAGTCACTAAAGTAAGACATCAAGATTGTTATGAAAAATGTTTGCCTTGTGCACACAGTGTTGAAATTCTTCAGGAAAGCAAGAGCATTTGAGAAAGAAGATCTTATTTACGACAAGCAAATGCTCCACTTCATTACATATTTCCAGGAGCTTGATCTCGCCTTGTCACTTTTGGGATTCTGTTGACATGGGAGAAAAAAAAAATCCTTAATCATCTGCTCATGTCCGTACCCTTAACAGATATCGAATATGCTGCTGAACCTCAGCTAACGTCCCGCTCTTAGAGAACAATGTACTTGGCAAGCACAAACTTCTCTGATCAGCTAGCGGCAAAGCAGTTTACTCCATTTTGAAATGTCTTCCTGCTGTGTGCCTTGTAGAAGCCTGCTAGATAATTATTTCGATGATATATGACACCCAATTCGACTAGCAAAATTTGACTCTTTAATGTAGTCCGTTTTATTTGTCAGCCAGCCGACATGATAAAATGTTCTTATCTTCTGTAGGGCAATGCAATTTGTGGTTATTATTTTACAAAATTGAACGGACTGTTTATCCTTCTAAATATGAGGATATCACGCATCATTGAATCATTTTTATATGTCACTCAAGATAATCAGCTGTATACTGAGTAGATACTTTTTAGCTCCTTTGCGCTTTCATAAAGAAGGTCAGAGCAGAAACAAACGGATGTAGCGATGCTATGTAGCTGGTTATCTGACGCAAATAGTGCATATTTTTCTCCCCCCTTTGATCCTCAGAACAGAAGTCATTAAGCAACTTTGAGTTATTTTTTATTGTTGTTTTTTTAATGCCAGGTGAACAGTAAAACACATGAACAGTAATAGAGGAACTCGGCAACATCTCATGCCACCCCTCAAGGCCCCTCCTCTTAGATGCATGCTTTTCTCGACGATTATGTGGTGGGTCACGAACAGCGTTTCACTGTCACAAAATCACTTACACAAGCTGCAACTGAGAGTATATTCATTTATCTGTGAGGCTCCTTCTACATTATGAGTAAACATAAAAAACACCTCTGTCCACTTTTTAACGATCGGTTTCTACAACATTAAGTTTAACTTTGATCTGGAGCCTGCCTTGATGTTCTTTATGCCTGAGGATTCAGACGGAGGTGTGTATTTACGTACCTTTTACTCACTTTAACTCTACGATGAGCTCCCTGATCTCTGTGTTCCTAGCTACTCTGTTATTTTCATTACCCCGTCAGATGCTAATTCTCAACCCAGAAGAGCAACTCATGATAAAGTTACTCGTCAGGCCTCTGGCTGAGGTGTCTGAGAATTTGATTATGGTGTTGTAACAGTGTACACTTGGACTCAGCTTAGCATGTATTCTGTGGACTGGCGTTCATTTAGTTGTGTGAAACTCTTACGTCTGACCCCTGACTGGGTTGGTTGCTTTTCACTAAAGCTTAATGATTCTAAAATATAATTTATTTACCATCACCCTGCCTTGTTGCGACCTTAAATACATATCATATTCTCTTTATTCTATGTTTAATTCGTCTTGTGCTTTTTGTTTACTACAACCAAACTGCTGCTTCGGGGTGAGGTGAGATGAGTTGAGTAGAGCTCACTGCCACCGTCTCAGGCTCATATCTCAAATTGTTTGCTGGCAAGTCAAAGAAAAAAATTGAGCCAAGAGACGTCTTGGATCTCCAAAACCTTTTATGTGAGTTCACTCATAAGTCAAGGTACCACTGTAGCGGATGACTAAAATGGACTTAGGAAAGCTTGTGGTTCATCGACCTTGAAGGATGATTGGACATTCGGGGGAAAACTCAAATTGGAGCTTTAGATGGTGTACTTTGTTGACCTCAGTAGCGTAGGTGGCACAAGTGTTTTTTAGGTGGGTGAGAACCTCTCTTTCAAGGTCCTTGGAGGTCAGTGAAGGAGTTAAGTGTCATTTTGATGCATGGTGTTAGGGTGAGTCAGCATTGCGTTCACTGTCTTCAGGCACTTTTATATCACCGTTGGTAAATTTTCTCAAAAGATTGGCATACAATTTCACATTGTGCGCAGACATTTTTTAATGATGGTGTTTGGATTGTTGAGGACTTTCAGAACAAGTGGGGGGAGAGAGAAGTGGGATGACACCTTGAACTGGTTGATAGCAACAAAAAACTCAGCATTTTCTGTGATTTTTTTGTTGCTATTAACCAGTTCAAGGTGTCATCCCACCCCTTGCCCCCTGCCCTGATACCCATCTTCACCTACATTTAGAACTCAGGGCTTATCTTGTCTGCCTCTCTATTTTCGGACAAGCAGGGCAGTGAGCCAGGATGGACAACGAGAAAGGCTGTTGCAGACACACATTGGGTGGAGGACAGTTTGCAAGACGACACTGCCTGCCTTGTTTATGGCAGAGGCTCTGTGAAGGCGAGTGGGCGGGCAAGCTGGAAGGCAGAGTAGACGGAGGGGGAAAGTGGGTTTAACTCGCCAGAACAGAGTCAGAGTTCTTCCTGAGCCATTGCCCCATTTGGCTGGCAGTTGTGAAAACAATTGCCCAGCTCTACCTCTGTCTCTCTGTCCTCTCTCTCCGACTCTCTCTCTCTCTCTCTCTCTCTCTCTCTCTCTCTCTCTCTCTCTCTCTCTCTCTCTCTCTCTCTCTCTCTCTCTCTCTCTCTCTCTCTCTCTCTCTCTCTCTCTCTCTCTCTCTCTCTCTGTCTCAGTGCAGATGGAGTGAGTTTAGCTATGAGTCACCTATGAGAGTAGTAGTAGGTGGAAGAGAAGGTGGTGATCCCAGTTAAAACCACAAATCTCAACACTGTGAGGCATTCATGCTAACCCCTAGCCAATGTGCTGTCCATTCGTAATTGATGCATTACTCGAGATGCACATTCACCGAACCCTTCGTGAAAAATAAAAATATGCTTCATGTAGTGTTTCTTCAGGTCTGAAGTTGCTCAACTTAGCAAATAGGACGCTGAGTTTCATCAGATTCAGTGATGCATGTGAAGCCATGTTGTACATATTTTTCCGATTTACTCAACATAGCATGTATTTAAACTTTTTTTAAGCATACGAAGTAATATCACAACAGTCGCATGTTTACCAGTGAGTGAACATAATTTCCCACAGTACTGATTGGGGACAAGCAATGGAATGTGATCATGTGCATCCAGTGATGACCAAACGAAGGTGGCATAAATATTTGACATCTTGAGTCGGGTATGACTTAACCTCTATGGCAGAGGCTCTTTCAAAGGCCTTAGGCTGATTCACCGGACACCGGTTGTCCGATTGGACCCAGGTTAAGAACAACTGCTCTCTGTAATGATAGACATTTACTTTAATCACCCACAATAAAAATTCCAGTTTTTATTTTATGGTATTTATATGTAAATGTGCAAAGTAACATAAGACAGAGCATATTTTGGTTCAAGCCACCCACTTTTCAAGGGAACAAAAGTAGCAGAACTGAATGAACGTGAAGTGAAATGGTGTAACCCTTACTTGCAATAACCGCATTGGTCCTGTGACTTCTTGACTTCACTTAGACTGTTGCATTCTTCTTTTGAAATGCTTTTGGAGGCATTTACTGCAGCACTTGATTGTTTCTCTAGGCTTCTCCTTTAAGTATCCTTTTCAGAAGGTAAAATCTAGATGGCCATCTTAAGTCCTTAGTGGTGTTGCCAGTGTGTTTTGAGTATAGTTACCAGTTGTAGTAAATTGCCAGATAAAATGCTTTTGTGGACTTCAGAATTCATTCTGCTGCTACTATCATGCGTTACATCATCAAAACAAGTAGTCCCTTCTTACGACAGTGTACAGTTAACTGATACAAGCACATTTGTGTTTTGTTTCCGCAGAATCGCTTTAGCGAAGCATGCTGATGTCCTGATCTGAGAGCCCAGACTTCAGTTCATCATCCCTACTTGCTCCTCTCCCCAAGAGTCAGCGAAGCTCCAACAGAGACCACCGGTTTACCTCCAGGCTTTAGGGTTCACCCCCCTCCCCCCTTCCCTGCTGCCCGGCCTGTCGTCAACATGACGTCGGAGCTGGAAAGTAGCCTGACCTCCATGGATTGGCTCCCTCAGCTTACCATGCAGGCGGCTATCCGCAAAGCCGATGGCCAACATGGCCACGGGCCAGGTATGGGCAAGAAGAGTGCCCTCCTTGATCCCAACACCACGCTGGACCAGGAAGAGGTGCAGCAGCACAAGGACGGCAAGCCGCCCTACAGTTACGCCAGCCTCATTACGTTCGCCATCAACAGCTCGCCAAAGAAGAAAATGACACTGAGCGAGATCTACCAGTGGATCTGTGATAACTTTCCCTACTACAGAGAGGCAGGAAGTGGCTGGAAGGTAAGAAACAATACCTGCATCGTCATCATTCTCATTCTCAAATTATCCCCCCCCCCAAAAAAAAAAACCCAACATATTTTGCAAATTTAGGCCTAAAACAAAACAAAATATGGTTTTCCTAGGGTTGCTCTAATGATTAAATCTGATGCCGACCTTATCCATCACGTCGATTAGCTGCACATATATCAATTTGACTGATCCTCATAGCATGAATGAATATTTTACTTAGTTTAAGTAATTCTTTCAAGTTTTACTGTGCAGCAAATGCACAAATATCATGATTCAGTGACTAGTTTTGTCTGTAACGTTCTGTTAAGGAAAGGCGGAGTGGACGCTCCACTGCACATAGGCTGGTCTGTAGTTCATTGAAGGCTGCAAAGTATGGGTTGTGTTGTTTTTTTTTTTTTGATGGGCAGTGCAAAGCATTGATCGATATGCCGATGATTTATTTTTGACAAAAAACGGTCGGTCGCTATCGGTGGCCGATCACTGTTTTACATAATAAGTCTAACAGTTTAACAGTAATACGCCAAATTGATGTTTGGAAAGTCTTACTTCACTTGACATGATTTCAGTTGAGAATTTTGCTTTTCTTCTTCTTTTCCTTTCGGCTTGTCCCTTGACGGGGTTGCCACAGCAAATCAGTGTCCTCTATCTTTAGAGGTTTGATTCGCATGTTTGTTTTGGCCAAGCTTTTACGTCGGATGCCCTTCCTGACACAACCCTCTGTATTTATCCGGGCTTGGGACCGGCACAAGAAGATTTATGTCCCTTTGTGGCTACAGAACAAGCAACTCGCTTAGTAAAAGGCTCCCAAGCACAAAATGGTCACCAAAAACCTCCACCTCATGTATGTTTTTTAGTTATCGGTCAAGTGATTTTACAAATTATGGACACAACTTGTCCAGAGGCGTTGGTTGTCCTTTAAGTGTAGAGACATACCAGAAACTTCCATTCATAGGTTTTGGGCTCACCAGTGATCTACGGACGAATTATTACAAAATAAATAGATCCAAACATTTAAACGTAACTCATTCACTGCCATTCATGAATTTATTCGGGAATTGAAAATATGACGTAGAGCGTAGAATTTGTTCGAGTTTTGTTTTTTCTTACTTGGGTGCCGATAAAGCGCTAGCCATGGCCTCTGGAAATGTCTTTTTTTCCACAAGGGAGCAGCATTTCCCATTTTTACGGGTTAGTGCTTTGTTCCAGCTTCAGCTGTTGTTCAAGCGCTATATAAACCAATGTATGTATGGCATTGTATTTTGGACAACCGTCCTCATTTTAAGATAGAATTTTGCTTTTGAAATGAGAATAATCTGAAAGTCCACCAGCATCACGGAACAGATGTTGTTCTATGTTGTTGTAAGAAGTTGCCAGTGTTTGGAAGAAAGTTTCTATATGTTGCCCCCAAATGACTGTGTTGTGGGCTCAGGACAAAGAATTGATGCATGAATCATCACCAATCAACTTTTTCGCTTCGGACAACATGCGCAGAGAAACTACAAGTGTCGCCAAATCACACAAAGTGGCTCACTTTGCCAAATGAAAAACTGATGCACCCAGGCAGACCCATGTTAAGTGTGAAACTTCAGGATTAGTATTCAGAGAAGTGGCTTCTGTCCGTGCTAACACCCACTAAATAGCCCATTCATGGGTGGTATTATTCATTGCAGATGCCTTGATAGGCGAAGGCCATTATGCAGAAGGAGAGAGCGAGTGCTGTGTCATCATCTCAAGGAGCGTGTGATATACAGAGATGAAGCTATGCTGATTGCCTTTTAAAAGGGCTCAGATGGAAATTGATATTAGAATGAGTTTTCCAATCAGTTGACGTTTATTGGAAATAGAATCTTGGGCACTTGCTTTATTGCAGTCAGAGAAGATGAATGAAGCCCATTTCCTGAGGCGACAAGATCTGGCTCATGTATCGACGGTTATATGGAGGTGCATTTGTCTGTGTGTAAGTGAGGGGCGAGATTTGAATGCATATGTTATTTGTAATGGTTTGACTTTTTCTTTGGGGGTTTGGGATTTTGTTTTCTTGTTTCTTCTAGCTTCATGCTTGCTTATTTAACGGCTGTCAACGTTACACAGCCCGGCGGAAAAAAACACTTGTTGCAAATAGAACAACCATTGCAAGAAATGACACTAAATGCACTGCTTACTTGACATGACCAGTGAAATTGCTATTGGCAGGTTTATGCACATGATAGTTCTGTGGTTCCTCTGTTTTGTTCATGAAGTGATGAGATGAACAGAATTTGCGAGTTACAATTTGCTTGAGTCCACTACTCATGAGTTACCATTCCTTGCCTTCTGAGACATTAATACCGGACATCTTTGTTATTCAATTGTGTGCTCCTGCCTGGTTTTTAAATGATTTCACAGTACTTCAGCATAACCTCGATTTACAAATGGACCTAGTTACCTTCATGTTTCGAATGTGCCCGTCTCGGCATGTCTGACTTGATAGATCAGTCCTGTGATACTCACACTTGAAAAATAATTATCTCTGCTCATACTTTATTGCCATTGCTGCTGTTGTCCCACTTTTAATTCGACCACTGCAGGAATGTTACACTTAGCTAGAAACCCTTCCAAAAACTTGCGTAAAGCATATGCCTACTCCATGGCAGCATAGGCATGCGTGCATGTGTGCTTGTGGGGGCACAATACAACTGATCAATCAATGTGCTCAAACAGGACATTTAAACCATCTTCATAGAAATCAAATGCTTGAGCTTGTGCTTAGCATAAGTACATAAGCAGATGCAGTATCTAAGATAAAAAGATTGTGCTAAGTATCCCCACCTTTAAAATTTCTCTTACTGTACATGTTTTTGTGGGGTGAATAAAATTTTCATCAATTCATTTTCCCATCCGCTTAATCGTCATGAGGGTTGCAGGGGGTAATGGAGCCCATCCCAGCCGTCCTCGAGCAGTAAGCAGGGGACACCCTGAATCGCAGGAAATAAATTATTTTACATGGATAATCCATTCAATAGTGCTTCCAATTGAGTCTTGAATTTGTCATGAATAATTTTGACCCATTATTTACGGTATGTTAAGTTTCAATTTTAAAAATGTGTTAGTATTCTTTATTGTCAAATATGCTCTATGTATGTTCAAGATACAGCATATTTCTTTCCTCTCAATCCTCAGTGCAAACACGCAGCTCATTAAAACACACACAGGTAAATCTCCGGGACCTCAACTAATCTGTATTAAAAAAATGAAGAAATTACCATATTTCCCAGTGTGCAGAGTGCATAATGTGCACTTTAAGCTTTGATTTTATTCAAAAGATGACCTTGCGCCTTATACGCAGGTGCGTCTTATATGTGAAGTAATATAGAGCGGCAACATGTCTCGCAACTACTGTCAGCAGCCACCAATTTACTCCATTTCCCCCTGTAGAAGAAATAGTGCATAACCCCAGCCTTATAATGCGGTGTGCCTCATATTTGGAAAACTTTGAGATATTTATGTATTATATTTGGAAAACTTTTATCATTCATTGAAGGTGCGTCTTATACTCCGGTGCGCCTTATATATGGAACAAGCATGAAAATACACCATTCATTAGGGGTGCACCTTATACACTGGTGCACCTTATATACCGGAAAATACGATAATAGATTTTATTCTTGCAGTTTACAAAGATAGAAAAAAATGTAAAACATTGCATGTACTGTAAATATTAAGCACGTCATGAGGCTATTCCACATGTTTGTTTTAGATTTAAGATGACTGTTGTATAAAGTCCTCCCTGCAGAAATCCACAAACTCTGTATGGAATTGAAGCACTTTGCGAAAAATACGGGTAAGATGCAGTAGAATTTTAATCCCTCCCTCCAAAAAGCATGTTTTCCTATTTCATGTTTTGAAGTTAACGACGGAAATAAATGACATTTTCTGCAATGTTCAAGGTTATTGTGGTGCACCCATCCCTGTCACCTGTGAACAAAAGGTACAATGGTTATCTTGTACGACAACCATTGTTCCAATGTGTACTTCAGAACTGTTTACTTTTCCTCCACCAATTACGACAATATCCAGTCCTTCCGGTCCTCCCAGCCTTCCTTACGATACCATACGCACTGAGGTCAGCTTGTTTGTGTGCGTAATGATTGGAAGCACGCGTGCCTGCTGTCTGGGTGTGGTGAATGTAGGTCGGATGTAGTCATCACCCCTGCGTTCTCCCAGCAGACGTCAACCGCTGGAATTTGGGACCAGTCACACGCATGTTAGCGCACTAATCGCAACACCGCCTCATTAAAGACTTAACTTTCAACAAATAATTGGTCGAGAAGGTATGTGCAAGTATTTCCGGAAAATCTAAAACTGTGAAGGTCACCTTTGGGGGGAGAGAGACAAGAGCTAAGAAAGTTTTTACCTTTGTCGATATTTATTTTCTTTTGGCACGTCGCCTCACCCTTTGTAGTTCAAAGCAGTCTTTAGAGTGTGTGATTCAGGTCTGCATCCCTCTTCCGTGTGGCACGCACTGCTTTTTGGAGGCTGGCCAAGTAGCTGGAGGATATTTCAGATTTAAGGATTCCTCGAGACTTCTCCATGAAAACTCTCTGGAATGGAAATACCTTACATTGACATGTTTGTCAGTCCTACACCTGGAAAAAAAAACAGACAAAAAAACTACAGGTAATAGTTAGCCCGTGACATCTCTGTAATTTTAAATCCACTGAAGATGTTTTACCTAAACAGTACGTTCTTGTTTTGGAATAATTCAGTTTTGTGTTCATGTATCTGTGGACCCAGAAAAAATAATTTATCTGAATTTGATGTTATTTTGTGGTCAGTTTGAGCTCAGATCCCCCCCCCACCCCTCCTTTTTCTCTTTCATTCTTCCTGTCAACTTTTTGTTTCGCTGGTTAGCTTATTGTATTGAGCAGCCCAGAGAAGAGACCTTAAACCACATTGCTAATTTGCATAAAACATCAAGCCAACCCTGGAAAGTCTGATTATGCCAAAAACAAGCAGTTGGCTAAGTAATGAAATACAGCTCACTTTCCAGTGTACAATTCTTTTATTTCGCTGGGAATAATTATTGTTTTTGATTATAAATGTATCGGTCCATTATTTATTTTGATTAATCCATCAATCAGCCTCGCCATCATTAAGTCCCATTGCATATTTAATTTTGGATTTGCTCATGTAATTTCGTTTTTACTCTTCTATTACACTCTCATTGAGTAGATTCGAACATTATGGACATGTTGCAGGGTCAGACGTTCCCAACTAAGTCTTCTCTCACAAAGGGAGAACAATTGAATATCACACAAAATCCAATGATTGTCGTTATGTCATTGTCCCAAAATCTTGCAAAAGTCGAAAAGCCACAGGTGATGAAATGAACAAAACAAAGAGCTGACTAATCAGAATAATAAGGAGAAAATAAAACTTTGTGGTTAACAGGCTGCCGTCTACACCAAAGCACTACATCCTTTTTTCATGTAATGTTGCAAGGCTCCTGTGAAAAAGCTAAAGTTATCCAACCAATGAAAGTGTCTAAGGAAGTTTTAAAATGTTCAACAGACCACATAGGGACTGATCATTAATATCTGGGGAAAATATATGCAATCTCTCATAGTTGGATGTATGAGGCTTTTGCCGGACTTCTACGATATGAATAGGCGTACAACAGTTCTTACATGGATTACATTGCCCTTGTGTCAATTTTACAGCATAAAGTAAGTGTTTGCCGCATTGCAATGCTGTTTCGTTTCTGTCTTTGTACAGCATATATTTCCTGTGCCGGCTGCAAAGAGTTCTTGAAACCTTCTCCTGAATCTTTTGAACAACACGGCCAAATCTTTTGGCAACGTCCCAACGTAAAGCTTCTTAAATTGATAGCTCGGCTGGCCTAGCCCGATTGATTTTTGGGGTATTTGTTGTTACTAAGAAACACGCGCAGGCTTGTCTATCTGAGTCACTAACTGTGCTCACTCTTTTATGACCAGCCCAGGTCATGCAGTGTGAAAAATATCAGACTGACCTGAAAAAGAAGTTG
This sequence comes from Hippocampus bargibanti, assembly GCF_051943395.1. Lineage (NCBI taxonomy): Eukaryota > Metazoa > Chordata > Actinopteri > Syngnathiformes > Syngnathidae > Hippocampus > Hippocampus bargibanti. Next base: position 10,523,176 of record NC_142745.1, read on the forward strand.
AGACAGCTTTACATGGACTGTCAAATGTTGACCTCCACTGTCAATTCAAAGCCTCTCTCCAATGCTCCGAGGCTCACTAGGGTAAAACTCACGCAAATCCCACATCCCCGCTTGCTTCTCTTCCAGGTGAAAATCTGGAGCACATTTCAAGCAGTTTGACAACCTGGAGGTTGTTGCTCTGTGTTTAATTTTTATGATTTCTCTTGGGCACCAGAATTTGAATGAAAATGAGCCAAAATGTAGATTAGCTACGATTGCCCAACAAATAACAGAATCTCCTTCTGCTTTTGGGGAGGTCCAACTCTCATACCTTATGTCTCACAGTAAAATATAGCTTTGGTCTGTAAATGGTCCGATGTGCAAAGATAGGCAATACAGCCACCTTTTGCAGGGGCCCCAGACCTCCCATGTCATTATAAAATGCAAATACACACAACCCTAAACAGATCAAAGCTTCAACTTCCCATTGGATCTCAGGCTTCATAATGGCAGCCCAGGGCTGTTGGCAACATTTAATGGAGCATTTTGGTTAGCAACCAGACCTTGAGGACATTGCTAAGGAGATAATATTCCCGCCCATGACGAGCTTCAATGTGGAAAATCCCTGTTGCTGTTGCAAATTTTAATGCGAGAGGAAAGCAAGCATTCAAATGTACATACCTGACTGATTTTTCCACCACCACCTCAGGTTTTCAGGGCCTGCAATCTCTGAAGTGTAAAATAACCCCAATCCCTACATCGTCAAATTTAAAATTTAACATGTCTCTCTTAAACTCTTCCAAGTGTGAAAAGAGAAGGTGAGAGGTTGTACTTTGATCGTCATTTGTCAGTTTGGTAGAAGAGTTAGGAGCTAAAACTACTCTTCTGATTGATATGCTGCCTGGAACTAAACCCAAAAAGACTTCCTGCAGGCCCTCGTAGAGTTGCTGGCTCTGAAAAGTCTGCTGGTTTTGTGGCAGTCCTTTTTACTTTACCTAAAAAATTATTATTATTATTATTATTATTATTATTATTATTATTATTATTTTTTTTAAGTCATGGCGGTGTTTGTATTTATTTATTTATTTATTTGTTTGTTTGTGTATTCGTTGTATGTATGTATGTATGTATGTATGTGTGTGTGTGGGTGTGTGTGTGTGTGTGTGTATATGTGTGTATATGTGTGTATGTATGTATATGTATGTATGTATGTATGTATGTATGTATGTATGTACAGTAAAGTGTCGTTATATCGATAGTCCCGGTTATATCGATACTATTTCTATGCACGCACGGAGAAAATTACATGCAAACAGGGTCGGATATATCGATAGTCCCGGTTATATCGATATTTTTTCGGACTCCCTTGAATATCGAAATAACGAGACTTTACTGTATTTATGTATGTGTGTATGTATGTATGTATGTATTTTAATGACAGCAAATCTTCTTTTCCTTTCGGCTTTTCCCTTCAAGGGGTCGCCACAGCAAATCAGTGTCCTCCATCTTGAGAGGTTTGATCCGCATGTTTGTTTTGGCCAAGCTTTTACGTCGGATGCCCTTCCTGACACAACCCTCTGTATTTATTGGGGTTTTAATGACAGCAAATAAAACCATATATTTTGCTTGTAGATAATATTTCTCTTTTCAAGGAAACTTAATAAAGCTGATTTCCTTTTGGGGCGTTTGATTATGTGAAAAACAGTTTCTTGAAAATAAATACAATCATTGCTGTTTTGTTTATTCAAAAAAGATGTGGGTATTGTTTTTGTTTTAAAATTATGTGACACTGTCATATTTCCATTTTTTTAAATACATTTTTCATGGCATTCCATTTTCTGTGGTGCTTTATCATTTGTGAGATTTTGTAATGTGGGAGCAAGGCAGAGTAACTGCAGACACCACAAGCACAGGGATAATATGCAAATTGCAAAAAATAATTATATTCCAGTGAGTGAACACTTTTGTCTCGTCCCAAATTCCATGATGCACCATACGAGCCAAGGTGGCGGTGGACAGGAACTGACTTTATCGGCTTGTGGGAGGGGTGGTGACTCACTCTGCAGCCGGCTTGATCCTGCCGTGCATCAGGTTCCCATGTCAGGAAGCTCCAGCCTGGCCGCCCGCCCACCAGCCTCACCTTGCTCCCGCCTACCGGCGCCCCACCGCTTACGCTTGGGCCTTCAGAGTGGGCGGGGAGAGCTGGCAGGCCTTGGCACACACACTTTTTTGGCAAGGAGCCGCTGTCCCCACACTCTGCTGAAGTGCGAACTCTAGCGCAGAATTTAAAAGGCCCGAGGCTGCTACCGCTTCCTCCTGTGTCCTGCAGGTCCTCGTAGAGTTGCTGGCTCTGAAAATTCTGCTGCTTTTGTGACAGTCCTTTTTACTTTACCTGAAAGCTATGCTTACTGTTACGCTAGTATTCTCAGACTCTGTATTTATTGACATACATACCGGCAATGCTCTCTAAAAACAATTGACAAATTGATTTTGCCAACTGCCTCCTCTGTGACACCGCATATGTTCAAGTCAGTGCATAGCTCATCATTAAAGATACACCCCTTTGCTCTGTAAGAAACCTCAATGTTTATTCCTACATGAATTCTTTGTCACGGCTCCGGGCATTTCAAAAAACACTTAATCAGTTTGTATTGTTGAGACATGCCTATTTATTCGACAATTACTCAGAAGTATGAGACTGACAGGTTTTTGGATCTCTCCCTGGGTAGTAGTAAGCCAGTTTAAGTTGGTTTCCATCATGTTACAAGCAGTCTGACCTCGATGCTCTTTGTAAGTGTTTACATGATTGTCCCAAATAAGATATATGACATTGACATTCGTGTTTTATGTCTCAACATTTTTAGGCTGGATTTACGCTGCAATTCCAAGGGTCCAAATCCAATTCAATTACCTTATGTGAACTATTTGGGAGGGCTTTCTATTTCCATATACATTTCAAGTAACACATCCAATTATGGCTGTGTTTATATTGATGGAATTCATCAAAGTCACTGCATGAGCAGATGTCATAATAGCTTGCATATAACTCCACGATTGTCAACATGAGCAATTGGGGATGTTCAGTTCTACTTTTTTTTTTTAAATGAGACAGTCCAAGTCCTCAATTCTTAAATATTTATAGATACTGATACCAAGTACCAAATAGCACAAATACTTTTCAGACATAACATTTATATTTAAGCATTGCCAACTAATTTAAAACATAGTCCTTTTTACCCGTTTTTATGATAAGCAGAACTGAAGTTCAAAATAAATCAAGGAGAACCAAACTGGTAGTTTAAGGTAGACATGCTAACCACTCAATTACCGGGACACCCATTGATCAATATAGATTTTCAAAATCTAAAATGTGTTAAGATAAACACACAAAATGGAATTAATAGGAAGGATACTATTCATATTCTAAAATATAAGCACACACAAGCACATAGAAATCAGCAGCACATGAGTATAACAGTCTTAATACATATGAGTAGGTCAGTGCGTTGAGTTGCCTTCACTGTCTTAAACAAAACAGACCTTATTCACCCGTAACAATAGTCTACTTGATATTTTTTCTCACTCGAAAACCGGTATAGAAAAGTCAGAAAACTACCGAAATAGAGTTAGCAAATAAACAACTAATAATGTATGCAATGTAAATTTCACAAACCTACTTTTTACATGTAGTCATAAACTGCATCTTAGTGAGTATATGAGAGGATGGACATGAATGGAATTCCACATAGAAAAAAACACTCTGTCAGTCATGCCGGAACTGAGTGAGCTTATTTGTAATTGACCTATCCTGGTCAACAATTCACATAAATTCACAGCACAATCTCGTAGAAGAGAACTCAAAAGTTTCAGAAGTGTTGCAGTGTAGACACAGTTTGTTTGGATGTCTATTGTTCACAGCAAATGTTTCCTGCACAAACATCCGGATTCACTACTTGACTGTAGTTGACCTAAAATGCAGGCGGCATGGCAAAAGTCTGCTCATAAAGCAAGGTCAGACACCATCCCCATCGACGCCTGAAACCACGCTACCTTTTTACTTACATCGAGGTCACATATGGTGCTTTTTACAATTGCCTCTGTATGTACGCTCAGATGTCTTCCCCTTTACGCCCCGCCACACCCACCGAGTCTTCCCCTCGACTCGGGTGGTGGGGGAGAAGGGAGACGGGTGCGCTGATGAATGTTGCATGCTAAAAATAGAGCTCAGTGCTCAGGATCTGCTTTTAACAGTGAATCTGCCTGTTAAACTCATCCATACCGGCTTATACCCGCTTCTGCTGCCAGTGGTGCTGCCTTTCAAGTCTCCAAATGAAGATTTAATACTAACCGGTCCTTTTAATCTGTGGCGATTGAGCACTTAAAATTATTATGCCTGAGGTCGAACACAATCCATTACAAGAACCTGGTTCAACTTGTGATTCTAAAGCTATTGTGCTCATTGGAAATAATGCAAAGTAAATACTGTACATTTTTCCAAGGTAAAACTTTTGCCATCCTAAAGCCACTACTAATTAGATTCAAACCATTGTACCCTGACTTGTTTCCGATCTGATGTTATATCATTAATTGAAAATCGGAGAATTTCCTACTTGTTTTCTGAGAAATCAAAATGTACTTCATTTAGAATTACGTTGACAAATGTACACATTATCTAACCTCCAAAATGTATCAAAAACAGTTTTTTAAGTTTATTTGTGAGAACACGGGGGTGGATTCAAATATCCAAACCAAACTAAACATCAAATGTGAGCAACAAGATAGAAGGTAAAACCGTCATTGGGAGTAATTCAGACATGAAGTACATGTTTGAGAAGGAGCAGGAAGAAGCATAAATTTTCTTTTTATAACATTCGAGTCGCGAGCTAGAAACAGCTGATTTCCCCCCCCCCCTCCCCCCCGACATGGCATTATGATGTAGTACTCTGAATTTATTCAGAGTATATCATTGAATGAAACAACCATTTCTATTTTGATTGTTTTGGAAGCATTTGGTTCACCTTCAAATGTTTCAACATTTGGGGTGATCAACTTGGAATGTGTTTTGAAAACGAGCAATCTACTTTATCTCATCGTGAAGGTGAGTAATAAGAAAACAAATAATAAGAAAAAAGCTTATCTGGCAGCACTGTAGCATAGACGCAGTGAAAGGAAGCAATGGTAGTTGGAGCGCTAATTAGCAGAAGCAGGTGAAGGATCTTTTAGAAAAAGTATACCAACCTTAGACAGCGGTGTACGGTCTGTGACCTCAGTTGTGATGCACGACGTTCAGGCGCCGGGTCATTCACATCTGATAAAAGGAGCGGTGTGGCGTCAGATGATTGGCATTTTTATAAAATCTGCATGGCAAGTAATTACGCTGGAAATCTAAATTTCCTACTCTGGCAAATATTCAACCCCCCTTGCTGACCTTCTGTGTCACTTTCTCACTCTTCCCACTTTTTATCTAAATTAATGACTTTCCTGCACCGCTGGTGGCTGCTCTTTAATGCAACTTATTGACACTTATGTCAACATTTCAAAGTACAGTAAAGTCTCGTTATATCGATATTCTCGGGAATCGGAAAAAATATCGATATAACCGGACTATCGATATATCCGATTCTACGGCATGTAAATGTTCTCCTTGCGTTCATAGAAATAGTATCGTAATAAGCAGTACTATCGATATAACGAGACTTTACTGTATTTTTATAAATGAAGTAGAAAGGGGGCTCTTGTCCTTGATATTTGATCCTCCCGCCGGCGTGTCCTCACAGGTGTCAGCGTCTGCGCGTCCTGTCGAACAGCAGCACTGCTGCGGCAGCCGAGCGGAACCAGTGATAGATGATGTGCCAAAGCGGGGCAGTGCCGCCTTCCCCGGCGCCTGTATCGACAGGCGCGCTTCTTGTCGCTCACGTTCAGTGCGCTTCGGGCCGAGGTAGTCGCGGCTCATGCCGACCACGGACATGACACGTGGAGATGTGTGCCGGTATTGCTCATCTATCAATGCCATGTCTTGCACGCTGTTGAAACACTGCATGAAACTGATGTATAAGTCTTAACGTGGTCCAAAGAAGACATTTGTATTCAGGTGTAACATTTTGTCACCGGTAAATACATTATTCATAGGCACTGAGATTCCTGTAATGATTATACATTTTTTTCATTTTCAATACAGGAACAAGTGAAGATTTTCAGAAGGCACGTGTTTCAGATTTAGGAATAAACTCTGGTTCAAGTGTGACACAGATTTAAAGGATGAGTGTTACATATTGTTGGAGATATTTGTTCGGTCACTGTGAACAAAGGCTCTAACACAGGAAGATTGTCTTTTATTGCCGGCAGGGGACGCAGCCATTCATGACTGACGCCCAACTTCTGCAGCCCTCTGCCAGGCTCTTTATTGAGAGTATATGCAAATTGAAGTGATACACGAGTAAAACATAGTCTTCTTGATTTGAATGCCACGCCCCTGGATGTCCCAATCACCAACAACTATAAAACAACAAAACATTTTAATTTGTTGTCCTTTCCATGAACTGATAGATTTGTAACCCGGCTAATGACCTCTTCCTGTGAAGGAGTTTACCAAGTCCTAAATTCGTCCAAGGCCAGATCTCCTACATGAAAATGACAGTTTAACAGGCTGTGTCTGTTCACCTCAGATTGACCCCAGATTTTCTGTACTTTTATTGCGGGCCGTGTGTTCTGCGCCCAACTAAACTTGAAACTTTTAAATATGATAACTTATATTATGTCTATTCTCTATCACATATGTAGAGTATTTAACATATTTGACTGTTTCACATTCAAGTTCAGTGATATGTTCATTGTCTTACACGCAGTATGAACTGTTTACTCCACAGCTTGAAATTATTTTTACTGGTGCTTGTTTTTCTTGTTCACTCTGGCTAATTTTAGGGAGCGCTACAGTAAATATTTTGCTTAAAGGGCAACCGACGTCACCGGACAAGTTGTGTCCATAATTTGTAAAATGGCTTCAAATGACTTCTATTGTGCTTGTTTGGTCTGAAAACGTCATGTTGCACCAAAAAGAGCCAGAAGAGGGCGGCCAAGCTCCATAGAAGGAATTTATCAGCCCGTGGAACCGGGCTGATTAATTCCTCACAGGGAGCTTGGTCGCCATTTTCTGCCTCTTTTCTGGGACGCTACATTGCAGTCCAGATGCCTCAAAATGACACGGAAGGACTTCTTTAATCAATTGCAAACATGTATGCTTTCCTCTTCAGAACTATTTGAATCATATTCATAACTGGATGTGTAACAAGAAAGCATATTCTCCGAATCTGAAGCCATTGTTTTGATTCTCCAGCAATGCAAGACGTCTTGGCGTGACGTCACAAACTGGGGGCGGGAATTTCTGAAAATGCCCAATAAGCAGCTCAATTTTTTTGCAGATTTTGGACACTTTAAGTCATTTTTATTGGTGTTTTGCATTTGAATAAAAATATCATACTGCGTGTTTTGGGTATTTTAGATGTTATAAAACGTTTTTCTGATGTCAGTTAAGAAACAAAAAAGTAACGTCGGTTGTCCTTTAAAGACTCAGCACAACTGATTTGATTCTTATTTTTGTTTTTTTCCGGGTCAAGTCGTATTTTTAAACAGTGTCTACTTTATCAATCTCGTCACCTTGCACTGAGTACCCAGGGCAGGTTGTTCTTGCTCGACTACTGCAATGTCATAGTACCTTCCATTTCCACTTCTATTGTCATAATTAGATCCTCTATTTCATGCAATCATTTCTTACCCTTTCTGTTGGCTTAATAAATCACACACGGTGAGCTTATGCATTGGTTGTGAGTAAAAGCGTCCGCCTAATAAGATTTGAATTGCAGGGGATTATTTTGGTTGCTTTTTAAATTGTGTCATGTTTTGACTAATGTCGACAGAAACTGGCATAGGGTTATTTAATTTATTTATGTCCCTACCCCATTTTCATTGGTTCCTTAGTAAATGCACCAGTGCTGACAATCCAAAGTCCTTCGATATGTCTCCCCCGGCAGCCGCAAGGCCACAGCCTCTCCCCACCACTTAATTGCGTACGAATTAGTGTGTTAATGTGGCGGTGTAGAGTGATGGTTGGCACACGGAGGTTTCTGGCCTCTTTTGACCACCACCGTGTATTATTCATGGGTCAGCAAGTCAAGCAGCTCCCTATGAAGTCAGCTAATAGACTGTTGTGTATGCTTGAGATATCGCTCATGGTAGAGGATCAAATGGAGCACGTTTGACAGTTTCAGGAAGTAAAAAAAAAGTCTGACGCTTCACTCATGCAGCCAGAAAGGCACAGCTGCTTGCCCTTCTGTTGTATAATTGTTTGTATGTTGGTAGTTGGATGAATGGCAGCAGTTGGTTGACTCAGAATCAGAAGAATCAGAAAGCCTTTTGTAGTCCCACGGTGGGGAAATTTGACTGTACTTTTTGCCATTCACTGGAAGAATATGTAATTTTTCTGCCTGTCACTATACAGGACTGGCAGATTTCGAAAAATATATTTCTGATCAATAAAAGTATTGTAAAATACACAACCAGTAAAAACAATTTTTTAGAATATCCTTTGAACATAATATGGGGCGGCCCATCAGATGCATGGTTGGCAAATTTACCTCATAGTACCGAGATTCAAATTTGGATTCCGTGCCCGGACCTTCCTCATTTTGTCCCAGCATATACTTTCAGACATACTGTGTAACAATGAGGGCTGTATCTTTATGTAAAGGTGCCAGTTAGGCACATTTTTGTATTCCCAGCACGGCAGCATGACAAGTGGCCCACAATGACTTTGTCTGCTGCTTCGCCATCCAACCACCTAAATGGACAGTTGGAACCGGCCCATCGCCATTTGTCGCCGCACTCGCTTCTTCATTGTTAGTGCACGTCGTCGTCAGCAGGCTGCTGTGAGCCATTGTCAGAGGCCGGCGTCAGCGGCCAGCGTCAGAGACTCGTCTTCCTCTTCTTCGGGCTAATAATTAAGTGGCGTACTGACAAACGGCTTTCATCAGCTCTCTCATGTGGAACTGAGAGTCTGCGAAGGCTTTCATGGGGGATAAACCGTGCAATGTGACGTTGAGTCCAATCCTTCCTGGCCTTGTGCTGCTGCTGCTTTTGCAGTGTGGACACGGTAGAAACTTACAGTGAACCACATAGCTGACACAAAGCCCTATTTGCGTATCGCACCAATTTCTACACTTTCCTGGTTTCTTTTAATGGTCAGCCACACAGTCTGTTTTCTATTTTTTTCTTTGACAATCTGGCAGTGTGTTTTTGGGTCCTCCATAGACAAACCAGGCCCTGGAAAAAAAACACAAAGCATGGAAGAGGTACTGCGTTGTTGTATAACACGCCAAATGTGCCAGCGTTGATCGCCTTGGTGTCTGCAGATTTAAAAGAAGAAAAAAATAGACTGTCGTTAATGAGCCCTCATTATGAAATGGTGTTTGTACACTTTGCCAAATAAGGTTTGTCAGCGGATGTTGGCAATTGTTCAGCCAGCAGTCTCTTACATATGCTTTCACCTTTATAGCTCATAATGTGAGTGATGAAAAGCCTGTTTTATGTGCACTTGGTGGTAATCAGGCGATGTATCTTTATTTAATTAATAATTCTTGAACTTAATCATGCCAATTTTTTTCCCTCCTTCTAAAATATGCCTTTCTGATGTAATCAAATTAGCTTTGATTTCACACAGGACTTCTTGAAATGCCTTTGTGGTCTTCCTGCACACCCAAATCTACTGCCTCTGCTTGTTTCAGGAAGAGAAAATGCCAAGTCATCACAGGTTCGCTGCTGCCAGGGATGTGGCTGTTCTAGACTGAGCAGGGCAATTATGTTTTGCTATGGTACATATTTTATGACCTTCCATTGTCCAAAAGTGTAATGGATTCTAAAATAAGATTGTCTAATATTTCCTGCCAGTTGTTGGCACCCTTCTATTCAGGTATGGGCCATTTTAGCTCAGGTTTTTAAGGTCAAGACACAATGCAATATGGTGATTGGTAATGCAGTGTTAGTCATTTTATTTTTTGTAGGTACTATTAAATTGTGATTTACTGTTCCAAACTGTACAGTTGTATTTGAGTGACATGGAATTATTGCTTCTCTTGCTGATTTGTTTTTTTGTTTTTTTGTTTTGGAGCAGCAAAGTGCGAACAAACCATACGTCAGAGTTTCATTTAACCGCCTCATCTTGACCTTTATGCGGCAGTCTGTTATATCATATTTAATTCAGGAATTTATGAGGTAAATGTCAAAGATTCTGAATTAATATCTTTTAACCATCACTCATTGGTCGAATGAAAAAAGTGCAACTCACAAGAGAAACAGACACTGGGTCAGTGCACGCATAACTGTGAGGGGAAATGAGAAATAATTCCATGCAAATAAAGCACTTAACTCATTCACTGTCAGGCGATTTGCAAAAATGTGTCCACTCCAGTGCCAGGGTTTTTGTCATTGTCACTTGAATTCCAGGACCCACAGAATATTGAGTTTTAGGACGACATAAACATTCATTACAGCGTTCCAAACCTTAGACTCACTTTTTTCATCAGAAAAAAAGAGTTAAGTCCTAAATTATTGGATTGGATTGGATTTGCCTTTATTCGTCTTGCAGTGGAGAAATTTACATTTCACAGCAGCAAAGTTATGAAAGGAATGAAAGTAGAAAAACAACACACAGGAGCTGCTGGAAAGGCAGCCACTCTCGCAGCGCCGTCTTGAAGTCAAAAGAACAAAAAAGCACACACACAAAATAACAAATAACATGACAACACAAAGACACAGTGTCATTAATTCTGAAGCACTTCTGTACCCTCTTTGTTACACGAAGCAGTTCCAGATGAAAGAGAGGATCAAAGCGTCTCTTCACCAATGGATCAGGGACATCATGGTGGAATGTTATATGGGTTTGGAGTTATCTGAGCTTGAAATGGTGGCGGCTGTACAAAATACAATACATACATATTGATTTATATAGCGTTTTGACAACAGCTGAAGCTGTAACAAAGTGCTAACATGGACAAAAGGCAAGTACTTCCCTTTTGTGAAAGGGGAAAACATTGCCAAAGGTCTGACCAGCGCTTATTTGCCCAACAAGAAAAAACAAATTTGGGAATGCCGCTCCATGTCACACTTTTCAATTCCCGAATAAATTCGGGAACGGCAGCGAATGAGTTAAATGTATTACGCACTCAGCCAAAATGTGCACACAGCTCCTCCCAATAGCTGTTTTTGCTGGCACAAAAAATGTCACAAAATTCGATAAACTACAAAATTATTCCATTTATTTACAGTAAAGTCTCGTTATATCGATATCGGTTATATCGATAGTACTGCTTATTACGATACTATTTCCTATGAACGCAAGGAGAAAATGTACATGCCGCAGGATCGGATATATCGATAGTCCGGTTATATCAATATTTTTTCCGACTCCCGAGAATATCGATATAACGAGACTTTACTGTATTTAAATTTAAAGTGAAGGAATGGTGTGGTTTAGATCGGAAGAAAGTCTTTTGAAGGACAGTTTTGACGATTATAAAACATTTTTTCCTTTGTTGTTTAGTGTAGCACTTTCTTAGGACATCAAGGACAGATCGTCATAAAATCGAGCTACAAAATGGAAGCTGGACATTTCTGGATTACTCTGAGCAGATTCACAACTGTGAGAGTTCATCAAACGCAATTTTTTCCCCCCTCCAGGGACGGCATAATTCCAGGTCTTAGTTCCCATCTCAGGCGTATTTTTATTGACAAGTTGGCCTTGTGAATCACTGCCAATTTTGAAGGAGGTTCGGGACCATCGTAATTTCTCACCGATCCCTTCTTGGTTCCTTGCCAGCGACGGCCCTCCGGAAGGTTAGGGATGCACTGAAATAATCCACTTAATGGAAGAATGTTTCTTCGCCCGTGCTTGATGTTGCATTGTGGGTCGGTACGACATCACCGGGGCTCAAACAAAGCACTTTTGACTGTGATCAAAACCCACAGACACAATCGCGACCAAGGAGAAAGAAGCGACGAAGACAGGAAGCAGTCTTATCAATCCGTGCCCCACGAGTGACCTGCCATTTAGTGTTGCATTCAGGGAATCCCCCACACCCACCACCACCTCCATATAGATTTATTTATTTATGTATTCATTATTAGTAGCGTTGCTGGTTAAACGTAGCCTTCACACTAGGTGCCTCAAGTGTAGCTGACAAATAATGCAGGAGTCTACTTCTCTGAACCCCAACAACCTACTCGAATTTGTGTACCGTAGTTCTATTCCAAGAGTGGCCTCAAAGCAACAAAGTAGGTGTATAAAAAAAAGCAAGGGAGGGGGCGTATGGGTTGTCTTGAGTTCAGAACATTGATATACGGGAGCATTTGGTGTCTACCCTTGGTGCTTCTGTTGAAGTGAGAACATCCTTGGTGCTGCCTTCATAAACTTCTTATATGCCTCTGGAGAGCTGCAGCGGTTTTGTGTTGCCGTCGCCTATTGTCTGAGCTCTGTAGGTTGCAAAATCCTTTGATTAAACCCACGGATATTATTTATTTATATAGACCGGTGTTGGTTGATCTTGAGGTTCAGGCTTATCTGACCATTTTTATTATTGAAACTGAATTTGTGTGTACTTTTGGCATGATGCAGTCGCAAAGCCGGTCTGCCATACACAGTTAACTTTGGGGGTTTGATTCTTTTACTTCTCACGCATCCTGTTGCCCAAAAGCATCCAAGCTACTTTTTGCTGCTAGCTGCTTATTTGAAATCAACATAGGTCATCTTCTATGAAGCCAATTTCTGTCCTGCATGCATTGTCCTCATTACCGATGCCCGCAAGTGAGAAATGGGTTTAATTTAACCAAATGCTCATTGTAGGGGGGTGTGTGTGGTTTGGCTTTGGAGGTATTTCCCTATGGTGTCATCTGGTTTTGCAGAAGTGGCTGTTGGGTTTTAATTACTATAATACCTCAGTGTACTGCATTAGATGAACTGGGGGGATTTTTTTTCTTTTTCCATGTGTTTTCAATAGTGCAGCCACAAACAGGTGTGTGATTTTATATTTATAAACATGCCGATAATATTGGTAAGGACATAGAGTTGAAAAGTCAGTGTAACGTGTTAATAAGTACACTTGGCATGTTTCAAAACTATGCGTTGATGATGATGAGGTGATTGTAGCAGTCTACGTCTTCACCTCGTGGCTTCTTATCAAACAGCTCACACCGAAAATGTCCAACATCAGTAACCGTACATCCAAAACCAAGTAATTTCTATTAAAATAAAAGCAAATCAATGGACCATTAGCTAGTTCTCTCTTTGAATGATAGAAATAGCGCTGCAGAAGCTAAAGCAAAACAGCGCGTCTTTGAGAAGCGCGTTGTTCAATAAAATAAAAAATACATTAAAAAAAGAGAGTGCAGTATATGTAGTTGCCCAAAACACTGTTCACCGATTCAGTACACATGAGCTCACATTTTTTTTTTTACCGTTGCAGCAAGTTGGCATGTGCATGAAGTGTGTGAAAATGCATTATCATCACTTGCTGTGTTGGGGCCTAGGGTTTTTTTTTTTTTTTTTTGCTTTGTTTTTTGTTCGTAGCTGATTAAAAACAAATCAAAATCAATTAACCATTTGTAATAATTGTCACATCTTTAATTTATTGAATCAAAACATTAACTCATTCACTGCCATTCACAAATTGATTCAGGAATTGAAAATATGGCATAGAGCAACATTCCCGAATTTAGTTCGGGTTTTGATTTTTCATGCTTGGGTACCGATAAAGCGGCACCATGGCCTCTGGCAATGTTTTTTCTTTTCCACAAGAGGGCAGCACTTTCCATGTTAGCGCTTTGTTCCAGCTCCAGCTGTTGTTCAAGAGCTATATAAACCAAAATGTATTGCATTGTATTTTGGACAGCCACCCTCATTTCAAGCTCATATAACTCCAGACTCATATCATTTAAGAATTATTTTTTTCCGGATGAAAGAAGAGAGTCTAAGGTTTCTTACGCTGTATTGAATGTTTATGTAGTCCTACAACTCAATTTTCTGTGGGTCCTGGAATTTGAGTGGAAATGACAAAAACCCTGGCAGTGGAGTGGACACATTTTTGCACATCATCTGGCAGTGAATGAGTTAACAATACATCAAAATCAACTGACCACTTGTAATCATTGTCACATTTTTAATTTATTGGATCAAAAAAATAAGGAAGGTTCCAGCAACAATTTCGTCATATTCAGATGGTGGTAATTCTTTTGATCAAACCTGGAAAATTAAGATCTGTTTTAAAACACTCCTTCTTTTTTGTCTTTTGAAATAAAAAACAAATCTTCCTTGCTGTGGCATCCCACATGCCTTCTTCCCACATCCCCTACAAATAGCCAGTGACTATGCTACATTCCGTGGCCTCGGTGCAGATCCCCTAAGGCAGAGGTGTACATTCTTTGTTGGTGGGCATGCCCGCCACGGGGTCAATACACTATGAACAACGGAACTTCCACTATTATGTTTTCGCTTGCACTTTCTTTGTCTGTTTCCATTGATTTTACACACGCACAAAAAAAAAAAAAAAAAAAAAAAAAAAAAAACAGTACCCCCATTACCACCAAGAAAGACTATCTTTCATTTTATGGACTCTGATGTCTTCAAAATAACTTTACACCTCTCTCGGTTCAACAAATTGAAATGACCACAGCAACAATGGTTCTTATTGCGTGTATTTTGTCCTTTCTGCCACGTGCAGAAGAAAAGCTCAATTTTGATTAACTGAAAACAGACTTGAATAAAAACTCTAGCCAGAGCAAAAAACTTTCCAGAACTTTGTTGTCAGCATTTGTGGGAAATGCTTTTTTCCCCCTTTGCTTTGTCTTCAGATGTTGTCACGTTGTGGCCTATTTGTATGTATGTCACGATCAATTCAAATATAATGACCTTCTTTTTGAGATTTGTCACACTGTGCGCATATTTACTCAGTGTGCTTTCTTGTCTAATGACAGAAAGATAAAATACAGGATGCCAGTCAGAAAAGAGCCACACACACATTATTAGGCTGCATTTGCACTGCAGTTTTTTCTGCAGTAATGTACAGTGTTAAAAAAAATAATCAGTCCTCTTCCAAGTGTGTATTAACAACTGACATTTATACAGGGCTCCTGCTGATTTCAACAAATACATGCGGGGAAATCCTGAGTTGTATTTTTCTTATTTGTTTTGATTTCCTCAACCCTCAAATTCAAGTTTATACTCAAAACAGATATGGAATTTTGAATCAATCTCCACAAAGGAATCTTTGTGTTGTCTACAATTGTGCTTCGAATTAGCTTAAATGGCCTCGGGGTTTGCAGTTGGAGCACAACCTGTTGCTTTGTAGGCGTGGATAATGTAAAAACATTTATTTAAAAAAACAATTTTATTATGTGTAGACAGAATGAACTGGTGTTTTCAAGCTTAAATGAAAGAAGGAAAAGTGCTTTGTGGCCCTCAATTCTTTGGTTGCCAGTAGTTCTTCATGTTTCACATAAGGCCCTATTTTGTCCACGTGGTCGTTTGTGACCCTTTTTCAATGGTCCTTAACTCCAGAAATGCCAAACAGCATTCTTGATTTTTTTTTGTGGCCCTGTTTGTGTGTGGTTTTTAAACTTGTATTTTTGAGCCTGTCTGACAGATGGTCTACACACTGAGTCCATTTTTTTATGTCTCTCCCATCATTCAGATTTGCTGACAGGTCAATTGAGGGGTTGCGGTCCTATCTTTCAAAGTTACGGTGCTCACAAGAATGTTTTCTTTGGATTTGCTAGTATGACTTCTCCGCACATAGCTTTCATTCAAAGGTTTTGACAGGGAAACACATGGTTGATCTTTTCTACAGTTAAAATGTTTTTATTTTTATGTATTTTTTGTGTGTTTTGTGTGTGTGTGTGTGTGTCAATTCAAACATCAATCCTGACATTGAATGTGTCCAAGATAGCATAACTCACTTACATGACGTGACTGACTCTTCTTATTTTGGGATGTAAATAGATTTTAGGAATCAGTTTACACTGCATTTTTGCCTTTTATGAGCAGCTGCTGTGCTGGCGGTCATTGTAATGTTCAACCACTGTCTCTGGCACTGCTCACCTCGGCCTGTTTTTTTTCCCACCAGCTCTCAGCCCTTTGATCAGAAAGGCAGCAAATCCAGCAGCGTTTAAGTTAGCCCCCTTCAGGGGTTTAATCCAAACACTTAAAAGAGCACCTGTAGGTCATCATTGAGCCTCAGCTGATCCCTGGAATGCTTCAAGTAAACTCAATAGAGAGGACTCTCTGATTTCAATCACAACTCCTTTCTAGGACAATGTCAGATTTGTTTGTTTTAAAAAATATATATACTCTTGAAAATGATGTATTTTTTTTATAATCTTTGTAACAACAACAGTAGTATTTATCATTTTGACAATCTCAACTGCGGACTGAGCCTTAGAGATAGACAGATGTGTTGTTTTTTTTCAGGGCCGATACCGACTATTAGTCATCAATGAGACCAATACTGGATATTCCAAGCTGATATTCATTTTAAATCAAACTGTAGCTATTGGAAGCAGAAAAATAATAATAAAAAATACAAATTCTAACTCAGGTGACAGGGTTCTCAACTTGTTAGCACATCGACCTCCCAGTGTTGGCAGAAGTGATGTGTTCAGTTCTAGGTCTGGCATTCCTTTGTGGAGTTTGCGTATTCGACCCATGCATGCATGAACGGGTTTTCTCCGGGTAGCTATTTTGTCCTTTGTTTTCTTTTATGTATGAATAAATTATTTGACTTGAATTAAAATTGTTGATATATTATAAAAAGGGATTTTAGTGAAATAATGTTTTTATTTGTTATTTGTAATTTAGAAATATCATTCGCTGTGGCGACGCCTTGAAGAAAAAAGCCCAAAGGAAAAAAGATTGGATTGGATTTGCCTTTATTAGTCTTGCAGTGGAGTAATTTACATTTCACAGCAGCAAAGTGATGAAAGGAATGAATGTAGAAAAACAAAATACATGAGCTGTTGGAAAGGCAGCCGCTCTCGCTGCTCCATCTTGAAGTCAAAAGAACAAAAAAAATGAAATAACAAATAATATGACAACACAAGATGCTCCTATCAATGTATTCATTTGGTTGAATTTGGTTTATTTCTATCAGTTTTGTATACTTTGGCAATTTAGTTAAATCGGGCCCATCAATTTTTTATTTGGCCCCCTTTTTAAATTTCCCAAAAGCATCCCTGCAGTGTCATGGATCTAGAAACAAATCTGAGTATCCAGAGTAAAGTTCTGCTGCCATCTGACTGGGTGTTAATTATGAAATTTACTGTGGTTATTGGTTTGTAAGAGAGCTCACACATGTAACTTATGTCCACGGGAAAATAGTTTCAACTTGGAGCATGGTTTTATTCCCGTTATGAAGCCCCGGTGTCCATCCTGATGTCAAAAGCGCTCTATGTGCTGACATTTGTCTGTCCCAGCGTGGACAATCCTCTGCCCGGGCCTCCCTTACCAGGGGTTGCTCGTTCATTCCCCAGCTGTGAGGAGCCGGAGTCTGACGCGGGCTGTCCCTTTGGCTCACTCGGGATGTTTGACATGCTAAGCGCATAGGTCAGCCTGACCTACTTTTTTCCCCTCGGCGACTCTTCTTGCTGATCTTCGGCACTCCTTGGCAGGGGGACGTGGGGTTGGCGGTGGGGGTGTTACGTGAGTGCGGGAGCTGCTTACGCCTCCGTTCCTGTCCTGGTGTGTTAAATCATTGCCATTTCTCTGAATGTGTGTGCAGATATTTTTTGTGTGTAGGAGGCATCACACATGTAAACCGAGGTTAGATATGAAGTGCTCTGTGGGGGTTGCAGGTAGATGCTGGCCGGCACTTGTGCAGGACCCCTGCAGTCAGCACTGTCTGACTCACTTTATGTTCCTCTCTCAACACTTTCCCACCTCACTTCCCATGTTTTTCTTTAATTCTTAAAATGAAGTAATGCATTGTTATACAGTTGAGCAATCAGACTTTGATCAAAAGTAGTGAGTGAAACTACATTTTTCAAGAGCGCCATTGTAACGTTGCTTTTTTCAATATTCGGCATCACCTAATGTGGTGTCCACAGGAGCTTCATTTCCCCAGATAGTTCTAAACCTAGACTTACTGAAATGGCCCTCGAATTTCACCCATCCTTGCTGATGGAGAAACTTGATGCCCTCCAAGTTGTGATATGAGTAAGCCTAATAGTGGGGCAGAATTTTAGAATGACTCATACACTGACACATTTTATGGAACAGGACATGCAATAAAACATGTTTGTTTAATTTCGCACCCAAGGTGTGGTCAGGCACAAAAGAAAGTTAATGGTGTCAGCCCTTTGTTGAAAGAGATTCAATAAAGTACCGTATTTTTTGCACGATAAGGTGCACCTAAAAGGAAAAAAAAATCAAAAGCTGACCATGCGCCTCATAATATGGTGCACCTTATGTATGGAAAACATTTTACAATGTCATTCATTGAAGGTGCCCCTTGTAATGCGGTGCACCTTTTGTATGGGAAACATTTTAAAATATGTCATTCGTCGAACGTGCGTCTTACTGCTCAGTATGAAAGTGGTTTACCATGACAGATCTCACCGAGATCTGGGACATTTTTACGTGACAGTAGACCAGTGACTCTCAAATTGGTCCTGTATTCACCAAGAAAAAGACAAAAGAAAGTGACATTGGGTAGAAGTTCTTACCCTTTCAATAGCATTTCCTTTCTCTCTCCTCACCGTCTTTCATATCTCAAGTCTTCGGGGGGAGTAAACGTGATGATTTCATGAGTCATTGATATTAATTTCCATTGTTTCCGCTATGCAAAAATGTGACTCTAATTATTTTTTCTGGCATCTGGAACAGAAGTCGAATTTACAATATGTCCACATTAAAGTATCACTCTTGTTTTTCAACTGGATTCTTTTTATAAGAGCCCCCCCCCCCCCCCTCCCTCGCTGTCAACTCGCAAGTGACAGGAGCAAAAAGGTAGTTTCGGTGTTCGTAAAAAATCGCTTTTCGAACAGGGTCCTGGAATGAATTATGTTCGAGAACCGAGGTACCGAGGTAGGTATTTCCAATATACTCAAGTAGCCCCTTTGTTCTGTTTCCTATTATTGAAAATGTTTGCGGTAAAGTGGTGTAAGAAAACAGCTTGACACAGCAAGCGTTGTTGCAAGAACGCATGCAGACGGAGTTCATTAAAACAGAAACTTTGAATATCACGGGATCAGTGGCGGACCTCGTCTGCTTGACCTGGCATTGTTACCATGTAGTTTTTCTGTACAAATGTAGCAGGGTTTGTCCTCCTGGTATCACGGTGCACTCGGAATTTTAAGACATACATACACACAGAGTTAAAACAAATGTTGGTACTCACGTGTGCACACAATTCTTCAGTCCGTGCGGTCTGCCGCGCAGATGTTTTCTACTTTTTCCACTGGGATATGCCGGCTTAAACGAGAGCATCAAATCATTTTGGCACCATATGCTGCGCATGATCAAGGCCAGAGATAGTCAATGCCATATGAATAACTTATGCACATAATGACAAGCACATTCATGGATGATCGGCGTCAGAAGATCAGAAGATCCCTAGTCAGGAAAAAGAGTAGCCGCATTGTAACTATGGTATGCTCTAAAATTTGCTGACACCTTTTTAGTGATCCATCTCACCAAAAGATTTAAACATATAACGGGCAACATCACATAATGTATTGTGCTCCTCCTAATGAACTTTGTTGCATGACGAGGAAGTGGTCAGAAGGGATGGCATAAACACTTCAATGTCATGTGTCATTGTCATTGTGTTTGTATCTTGTGACATAAGGGTCTGCATTGGTTTAGCCGCATGAATTATAGGAATGGTGCACGCCACTCTGAATGTATTATTCATGCAGTGCACTGGAGCTTTGAACTTGAACTAGGGTTACTCTGCCCTAGCAGGTATCTGGTTGTGGGGAGTTGATTCTGAAGTCCAGCGCATCAATGTTTGTCGAGAAATTCCTCAATGCTGCAATACTGCAATTACTTTTGCATTAACATATTCATATTTATTAATTATGTATCAGAATACATATATTGCCCATCAGTAACCAATGCAACAGTGAAATTATGAATGAAGCTAAAGGACCCCCTTGTATGCACCTTGTATTGGGGTTGTAGTTGAGGGAAAAAAAACTCAAATTGTGTCTCTTGAGCCATGCTGTGCACCCTTCACATACTGTAAGAGAAGCCAAACCGACATCTCTGTCGCTGTTTCTCAAAACAGACAGATTTTGGGGTAGAGTGTTGCTTTGCCTTCCAGGCACGAGAATGATTGACTGACTGTGAGGCTCTTAATGTTCTGTCGGGGAATATTGAAAGCATCCTCTGGTTTCCATTGGCATTTCACAGCATCGCGATTGGCGGCATCACACAACGTGCCTGCCATTATCATCCCTCCTGTGGTATAATTGCCCTTAGTGTTGAACAAGCGGCTCCTATCTCCTGCGCTTGGGGGTCTCCGGCTCACTCACCGTCACTCTCCACTCATCTCCCACGTCCGTTAAAGCGAGTGCAGAGCGCTGCCGATGTTTTTTTAAGCATGGCCATCTGTCTAGAGCACTCCTAACTAAATGGAGTGGAGGTGTGTGCATGGCCACATTTTGGGAAGGGGGTGCTTTTGTTGCTCTGCGAGGCCCCCGTGGCTACTTCATCCTACCTCTCCATCCCAACGAGACAGCTGACTGCAGCTCGCTCTCATCCGCCGCGGAGTAGCTTGTAAGCGTGTAATGTGCTAACTTTGGGATGATGATCTGCATAATTTATTTCCTGCCCCCACAGAGGCCTGCTGGAGCATTAATTAATATCAGGGTCTTGCCAGGATCCCAGTGTGGGACTCCTCAAGGCTTCTCCTGGTTTTGACATATGTGGAACTTGATATGCTATCGTAGTACAGTCCACTTTTTGAGAGGGATTTTGACTCATGCTTACTATTAATTCTCCATGCATGCGTGGTATCTTCCAGGTCAAATTTGACCAGGTAAAATATCCTAGTAGTAATTGTTTTTATATATTTACCGTATTTTACGGTGTATAAGGCACATCCCCAATGAATAGAGTATTTTCAAACTTTTTCCGTATATAAGGCGCAACAAAGTATAAGGTATACCTTCAATGAATGAAAAACATTTTCCAAATATAATCATACATTTTATTTAGAAGTGTCTTTCAAAGCTCTCAAGGGCATTTTACACAAAACAGGCACATTAATAAAACCATAGTTAGAATTATAAATGGAAACAGGAGATGAGACTATACAGATAATGCGATTTTAAAAAGGTGTGTTTTGAGATGGGATTTGAATTTATATATTTGTAACTATATTAACATTTATAACATTATAACGTTAAATATAAATGACATGTTATAAGGTGCTACAGTCGAGGCTGGGATTACGCACTACTTTTTCTCTAGTGGGAAATGGAGTCAGTGGCTGCTACCGGTAGTTACGAGACCTGTTGTGGCTTAACACTACTTCACATATAAGGCACACCTGCGTATATGGCGCAGGGTCATTTTTTGATGAAAATCAAGGCTTTTGGGTGTGTCTTATACACCAGAAAAAACGGTGATTATTTATTATAGCAGGGGTGTCAAAGTCATATTTTGCCGCTGGCCACATTGTAGTTACGGTTTCCTCTCCGCGTATTACATATAGAACGCACAACAAATGAACGAATAACTCGTTTTCAAATCTGAAGTATAGAATAATGACTGTTATTGTTGTTTACATCCAAAAATATGAAATTTTGGTTAGGATTTTAGCAATCATCATGGAATTTAACAAGTTTGATTTGCTTTCGCGGGCTGAAAAAAAATGATGGTCCGGGCCTTGACTTTGACACTAATAAACCTGGCTCACAGTAATCCTCTAACTGGTTGATTAAAAATGTGCAAACATGGTGATAACCAAGACATTTATCAAGAACGTTTCAAACTCACCCTTATAAATGCCCTAAATACACCAACATAAAAGTCGATCAGCTCTTCTCTTCTTGTTTCGAGATTATTCCTGGACCCTTCTAAGGGTACCAGGCATGTTTCATGTTTGAAGAACAATATTGAAATGAAGTATCCCAGCACACCCATTGATCTAATGTGTATTTGAAGATGAAAGCAGGGAGAATACCCTCTCTCTCTCTCTCTCTCTACGACAGCTTCTCAGTCTAAACCTCAAAAATACAAGACAATGTATGACTGCAAACTTGTTCTTTCTTGTTTTCTGTTTTTCTATGTCTACTCACCTTCTCCACCTGTGTCTCTCTCTGTTTTTGCCCCCACAGAACTCGATACGGCACAATCTGTCATTGAACAAGTGTTTTCTCAAAGTGCCTCGCTCGAAAGATGACCCGGGAAAGGTGAGACTGAAACATTTTAAGCTAATGATCCAAAGAACACATGAACGTATTTTCATGCTTTTCATGTTATTTTTGCAAAATTAAGGCTTTGTCCATCTTCTGTTCTCGTAACCTTAAAACTTCTCTCTTCGCAAAATTGTTTCTCTCTCCATATTAACACATTCACTGCCAGACGATGTGCAATATTGTGTTTACTCCAGTGGCAGGGTTTTTGTCATTGTCACTCGAATTCCAGGACCCACAGAATATTGAGTTTTAGGACTACATACACATTCAACGCAGCATAAGAAACCTTAGACTCGCTTCTTTGACCCAATAATTCAGAGACTCGGGGACTGTCCATGCTGGGGTCATTTTTAAGAATGAAATCCGATGACAACAGCCACACACATCTGCAGAATACACCGAAATTTCATTGCACCACAAGTTAGGCTTACTTTTCATTCATTTAACTAATTCACTGCCAGACGATGTGCAAAAATGTGTTCACTCCAGTGCCAGGGTTTTTGTCATTTTCACTCATATTCAAGGACCCACAGAAAATTGAGTTTTAGGACGACATAAACATTCATTTCAGCAAAAGAAACTTTTTGGAGAGGGACTTTTACTCATGCTTACTATTAATTCTCCATGCATGCATGGTATCTTCCAGGAAGATTTCCGCTTCTTTGATCAGAAAAAAGAGTTAATTCCTAAATGATATGCGTTTGGAGTTATATGAACTTGAAATAAGGGTGGATGTCCAAAATACAATGCAATACATACATATTGGTTTATATAGAGCTTTAACAACAGCTGAAGCTAAAACAAAGCGCTAACATGGAAAAAAGGAACATACTACCACCTCGTTGAAGGGGAAAAACATTGGCAGAGTTCTGGTCTGCGCTTTATCGGCAGCCAAGCATGAAAAAACAAAACCCAAACAAATTCAGGAATGGCGCTCGACGTCATATTTTCAATTCCCGAATAAATTCGTAAATGGCAGTGAATGAGTTAAGACCTTTCTATCTTGACCTTATTCTCAAGTCTGTAGTGCTAAATCAGATTTGTTCCTGATGTCAATACTATAGTATCAATAATATACATACAACCCTACCTAATATAACCCGTTAACCCGTGTCACCATAAAATAATACAACTCAAGGAGCATGTTTGATATGTATCAACAGCTGGCAGTAGTCAACCTAGTTTTTTTCTTTTTTTTTTTACAACTTGTCTCTTTTGGAAAAAATGTTAACTTTGAATCCCTGCCAGAACCTTGACAGGAGAAAAATGCATGGCACGCTCTTAATCTATTAGGAACCTTCCTCCCCCGCAGGATTGCATTTCATATGTAAGGAGAGATATTTTTTCCTTCTTTTATTGTTGTGCGAGCCTGTGAGATGAGACAAAGTCAGACTGCTGTAGACCAAACAAGGTGCAAGTAAGGTCGTTTCCAAAATGGTCGCATTCCCTCAAGCATTCAGCACCAATCTCCTACTCATTTTTTTCTTCATAATGTTAGTTTGACATTTGAATCTCAGCGGGACTACCGACTGTTGGGATTGCCGGCCCCTTTGCGTTGCTGTCTTGTGACAATCAAGTTGATAATTAGTCCCCATGCGCTCAGGTGGCTCATGACGGAGCATCCACTATATTTAGTACTGCATTGTACATACTGTAGTTCTAATCGTATGAATCCTAACCTACATTTTACATTTCAACCCGGCGCTATCTGAGCATTTGCTATCCATGCTGGGGAGGAAGAGAAAAAAAACAGGCACAAATAATTATCCTCTCTCTACACACACACACACACACACACACACACACACACACAGAGAGAGCTACGCCTGGTTGTTGTGTACTAGAGGATGGGGACTGAATGCTAATTTCGTGTTTTGCTGTAATCCTCTGATATTGACACTCCTGGGAGCTGCTCCACTAAATACAAAATAATCTATTGGTGTATGGATCCCATTCCAGATGCACGGCCAACGCGCTCGCATCCTTAATGTTTAATTTGAAATTTTCCTCACTCCCTTCCCCAGTCCCCCCCCCCCCCCACACCCCTCTTCCCTCCCTCCCGCAACCCCCGTCGTACACAAGACAACTTCAAAGAGGCGGTAGCTGCTCTTGATATGTTGCATCAATATTGTACTGTGGCAGGAATATGAAAACTGCTGCTCGGATGAGATAGGGGAAGGCGAAGTCTGCGGCTGTCAGTCTGAGATGCTCGGGATTAAATAGCGCTCATTATTGAGCAAAAAACACCGCCTGACTGCATAGAAATCGTCAATTGTTCAGACGGCGGTCAATCGTGTGGTTTTGAGGTTGCAAATCTAAAATGACAATTCTTATCGTAATTTTACTTGATCAATTGGATTCAGCCGCATTAAAATAAAATCCCCATTCGTTGCTTGTAGAATATTTTGGGGGAAAATGTATTTTTGAGTAAGGCTGAAGCAACATTTGGAGCCAGTTCAGTAGTACTGCTTACTACATTACAAATGCACTGTAAATACATATAAATGGCTAGCTAGCTATTAGCTGTCTATTAGCTAGCTAGCTTTCTATCTATTTGAGTTACTTCCGGGTTGAGTGAACGCTGGCGCGTGTGGCTGCCGCTGCTCATCCACAGAAAAAAACTTATCCTGTGACTCTAAAGTGACCTTGAGAGTTTTGAAAGGCGCTTATAAATGAAATGTATTATTATTATTATTATTATTATTATTATTATTATTATTAATGATAATATTTGACATGAAAAAAAGTTTACAATTCCAATAATTTTGAGTCAATAACTATACAAAGACATCAACCTGGAGAACAAAATTCGACCAAAACATTTCAAACTTCATTTCAAAGTGAGAATATTCACAAGGCCTGAACTCGTAAATGAAACTTATAAACTTGAGCGCTTTTGAAGGTCCAGACTGAGCTCTTTCTCAGAAGTTAACAATCCCTCATTAGACCTGAGTGATCGAACCCAGACTTGGAGGAATTGATTTTTATAATATGATGATTGCTGATCACTCTCCTGAGTCAAAATAACTTGGAATTTGATTACGTGATTTTGCTGTCGTAAGTGTCTAACTGTGAACCAAATAGAATGTAGACTTTTTGACATGATATAAAACTGGTAGACAATATTTTTCACATGAAATTCTATCCATTTTTGTTTACTGTATTTTCCGGTGTATAAGGCGCACCCACAATGAATGGTGTATTTTAACATTTTTTACATATATAAGGTTCACCAGACTATAAGGCCCACTTTCAATGAATGAAAATAGTTTTCCAAATATAATATATAAATGTGTTACAAATACTGTATAAGGCATACTACATTATAAGCAGAGACTGGGGTTACGCACGACATCTTCTACAGGGGGAAATGAATTCGGTGGCTGTTGACAATAGTTCACAGACCTGTTGTGGCTCAATGGTACTTTACATATAAGGCACACCTGCGTATATGGCGCAGGGTCATCTTTTGAAGAAAATCGAGGCTTTTGAGTGCGCCTTATACACCGGAAAATACGCTACTTGTAACTTTTCAACCTCTTTCTCGCCTGTTAGATTGCAATGCACTTGTCATATTCTAATCGAATACAATTTAGCTCAACTAGATGTTATTTATTGTACTATTAAAGTTATTTCAATCAAAAGGTTTTTTGCCTTGTGATATTAAAAATGTGTTATCCAAACGATATAAATTTTTCCATATAGTGTAACGCAGGAAAACATCAATGCTGGTTGGATTAAGTGATTATTTTTGCCAATTTATAACCTGTTTATCCCTAATCTTTTACATCTTAAATATTTTTCACCCCGTTGCGCAGTTTTGTATTATAAACATCCAACTTTGACTCAAAAAGCAAACATTTTTTCCACACAGTGGCATTAGTTCATATCACAGTGTGTTATCTGCCAAATTGTTTTTTTTGTCATGCCAATCATTTTGTCTAGAAATATATCTATCGAAAATAAACGTTTTTTTTCTTTCTCTCATAAGAGATCATCAACAATACGTTGTTGGTATTCATCGTTTCATAATAGCACCCTGTCATTTCAGCAAAATGTAAATATTTTTCTTGTTATATCAAAAACTCATTCTGGCAAAATAATAAACATCACCTCATTATGCAATGCCAGTTTTACGAACACTCGAAATCTTTTTTCATTGAAGTTGCTCTTTTCTATGAAAATAATCTGTTTTTGCAGGTAGAATGCATGTTTTATGATAAGGCTGCCGTTTTGTGAAGGCAACAGAGAATATGGTGGCTTGCGCTATCTTCCTGTGCACCCAACATTATGTTGCAGAATATTTGTGAATAATTTAATGGCTCTTTATATGTTTTTCTCTTTTCCCTGCCAGCTCTCTGGGGTGGGGGGAGAAGAGAGAAAAAAATGCAGCAAGTCTCTCTCTCATCCCACGAGGGTTAACTTTAAGTGTTCTTCCCCACACTAATTAAACGCATCGGAACCCAGTCTGTCTTTGTCTGTACAACGCCAGTTTTTGAAACATGTGCGTTATAAGACACACATGGAGTGACTGCGGTGACAACACGCCTCACCTTTATCAATCATGGAGAATTCCTAATGAGGCTGCTTCATTTTTATCACCCTTGTATTCCACCCCCACCCTCCTCTTTTTCTTCTCGGCTAGATTGCGCATGTGAATTATTCTCAACCCCTCTGAGGAGCCGTTAATTGACCCCAAAGCTTGGCGCACATTAAAACATATCATTTCACATCCACACATCCCGCCCACCCCTGATGAATATAGGCCAAGCGTGGCTTCTCATTTGAAAAATTGCAGGCTAGCCGGAGTACGTGAATTGTGAAATAAGACCCCCCCTTTCCCACCCCCCTTTAACAAGGGCAGACCATTGTGTACAACGCTATTATTTTATGGATACTCACTCTGCTCTTCTGGTGGATGCATCAATTATTCTCTCTGCCGTGAAAGTCATTTTTAAAACTTTCTCATGACAATTGAGATTTTTTTTCACATGAAATATTAAGAGTAAATTCAAAAACCCGTATGGCCTTAGGTGAAAAAAAAACTCTTTTTTGACTGTGTTTTTTTCTTACTCTGCAAGTGAATGCTGCCTTGTTGACTTGGAGGAAGAACACTGTCGGGAAAACAATAAATGCAATTGAAAAGATAAATAATGCAAGCTGCTGCTGTACAATAGCATCCACCAAAACTCCCATCCCATGCAATCAGACTGCACTGTTCTGTCCTTAATTAGCCTCTCCCGCCTTGGCCAAAGCGGCTCTTCCTCATTTCCTGGTCTGAAAGCCACCTTGGCAACGGTGCCGTGCTCACCTGAGGCAAAGGAAGTGATGATTCAAGTAAGATCTGAGCAGCAGCTGACCCTCGCTAGCCGCCAGTGGTGATACCCAAATCATTCTTTACCGACAAAAGCCAGCTGCCTTCCTCACAAGCAGACATAGCGAATGCAACAAATGTAATTTTGATGTTTGTGCTCTCCAAAAAAGTGATGTGTCAATATGTCTTTGTGATCAAAGTAAAATTCCAAATACAGTGATACCTCAGCTCACAAACTTAATTGGTTCCCAGAAAGTGTGTGCAAGGTGAAAAGTTCATCTGCCGAACATTTATTTCCCATAAGAAACCATTAAAAATTAGAATAATCCCTTCCCAGGTGCCCATAAAACATAATTTTCTACTAAATAAGCCTAAAAACCACACAAAATAGACCTTATTTTATGTATAATAAATGTGCTATTGTATTGTAATGAAAGAAATAAACTGTACTGTATAATAGTCGTTTTATTTACCTTTGTGATGGTCGTTGATGCAGTTGCCTCTTGATCATATCTGAGTGAAGTTGCCGTGCTTTCTCTGCGATAATACCCTCACTCACTGTCCCCTGCTGACTGCTTTTCATTAATCAAAATCATCAGAAGATTTTCAACCTCTTCTATTGCCTGAGACCGTAGCTTAGACAACACAGAAACACCCTTAGCCACACGGAGCAACGGTGGATTTAGCACACAAATGCACACCTCGTTCGTGTTTTTCGATGATCTCCTTCTTCTGCTCAACCGTAATTTTCTTTAATGTATTCTTAGGCTTAACTCTAGCCTGTGGTGTGGTTTTTTTCAGTCCCATAATAGCAAAATTACTCCACACGATAACAAACCACGTCTGCACTCAGAGGCGGTGTGGAAAACTAGTCCACTATCCACCGTGGCGCTGTTCGACCATGTGGTTCGGTGTTCATCCGCCGAAAAGTAGTCCGCCAGCCACTGTGGCGCTGTGTGGTTCGGTTTGTCCGCCGAAAAGTAGTTCGCATCCCAAGATTATATTCTTGTGAATTTAATATTCGTAAGGTGAAATGTTCGTGAGCTAAAGCGTTCGTAAACCAAGGTACCACTGTATGCTAAATAGCGTGCTGAGTCCGTAAATCGTGAGAACAACCCAAAAACACCGTATGACAAGAACTTAATTTTACTCTCTCTGAGTGGACCATAAACTGTTTCATGAGACCCCAGTTGGAGTTTACTCTAAAACTAAGCACTCCCCAAAAAAAGAATTACACAAATTTTATACTACTCATAAAAGGTTATAGATATTTGGCTTATGGGCTTATGGGAACAGTTCATATCATATCATGAAAGAAAGACATTGAAGTAAAAGTAGAAGTCTTCCCTTATCGCAAACAAAAAAGTTGAGGCATGGTATCTCCTTCTTGTTGAAACGTCAGTCGTACAGGAATGGTCCATCGATGAAAAGGTTTCTTCAGCCGCCATCTGTACTTCTTTGAAGGTGTCGGACATTTCGCTCCTCATCCGAAGAGCTTCGTCAACGAACTAAAGTTGTGCTGGTAACTCTGGCCGTATATATATCCCAAAAACAAAGGTGGCGGTGCCAGACTAGCCGCGACTTTGTACGGTATTTGTCTATTTTAATCGTTTTAAAATATATTATTCGTTTTACTTGGTTCATAATTTTTGTTTTGGTTGTTCTTTTACATTTGATTTAAAGTTGAGTGAATAAAAAATGTTGAAACCAATGAGTCCGCGTGTTTAGTCATCGTGATTTTTTTTATCAATCCAAATAATTATGATTACGACCAATTAGGCAATTGCTGAGCTTGTGACACGTGCACTTTTTTTGTTTTATATATGCTGACAGTGCTTTCCTTCCCCCTCCCCGCAGGGCTCTTACTGGGCTATTGACACTAACCCAAAAGAGGACGCCTTGCCAACACGGCCTAAGAAGAGGCCACGGTCCGGAGAGCGGGTGAGTGTGAGGCTCTTAATCATCTTGTACTCTACCCCGTTCCTCCTAACATTTCGTGAGTCAAGCCACAGATCACAAAATAAAAGCATCACATGTCATAACACCAAAGATACCAGATACTTAATTCAAACAGCGCATTTCATCGACAAGGTATATCGGCCTCCCATAATTAATGTACGGCGTTTTAAAAAAAAAGCTTGATAACACTAAACGATTAAAAAGTTAAAACCAATCAAGTGGAACAGCGATAAAGTTGTAAGTCCTGCTTGCCAAATAACCACTACACAAGTTTACCCTTTTTCTAAAATACAGTGAGACCTCAACTTACAAACTTAATTGGTTCCCAGACAGAGTGTGTAAGGCGAAAAGTGTGTATCTCCAAAAAAAATTCACATAGTAATTAGAATAATCCATTCCCGGGTTTCCATAAAATATACTTTTCAAATAAATAAGCCTTAAAACTACACACAACATACCTACTTCTATGTATAATAAATGTGCTATTGTATTGTAATGAAAGAAATACACTGAATTGTATCATAAAGTCACTTTATTTACATTTGTGATGGTCATTTATGGCTTGATGGAATGGCGTTGGAGGTCGAAGGTCAAAGGGAATTGCTGTTTGGAAAGAGAGGCGTATTACATGAGGACTGTGATTAAAGAAATAAACTGTGCTGTAAAATAAAGTTTTATTACCTTTTTGATGGTCGTTGATGGCTTATGGAAGGCGAGTCACCTTCCATAAGGACTGTTGGTAACTTAACCTCTGGTGCTGTTCGGTTGTGTGCTTCCGCCGAAGATCACTCCGCCAGCCGTGGTGGGTGTGTATTATGAAAATAGTGCTTATTATAAGGTTTAATTTTCATACATTTGACGTTTGTAAGACGAAAAGTTTGTAAGTTGAGGTGTTTGTAAGTAGAGGTCTCACTGTATTTTGAAACCATTTTCAGCATGTCCCTACAAAGTCATGTTGAAAAACATATTTTGTTCAATTTCTAGTAATCGCATTTATTTGACTTTTGTAGTTGCATTGACCTCTTATTTATTTATGTATGTATTTATTTATTTATTAATTTTTTAATGAACACATTTAATGCAGAGCACCACTCTGAGCTTTTGGCATTTTTAAATTAGGGATGGTCCAGCGTTACACACGGGCTTCGAGTGGTGTTCCTCACTTGTGATCTGGCCTCCGGGCATCTCAGCTCTGCGGCCTCGGGAAGGCTTCCCTTGCCATGTGGCTGACCGCAGTCCACTGGGAAAGGAAAGTTCCGCCAGAGTTTCGGCGGCACAACTGCGCACATGCTACTCCCATCGTCTCCACCACACATTACTCATGTGTTTAAAAATCCAGTTAAAGACGATATATTCTATACATATGAACAGTTTTTTAAATAGTCTAGCAATCATGAATATTCCATGTGAAAATACGTGCCCCTGACACATTTTAACACATTAAAAAATAATTACAAAAGGTTTCCATGTATGTTGATCAAAGAGTATTTGACTTATTTTTAAATATAGCACAGTGCCCTACCACACATTGACCAAGTACAGTAAAGTCTCGTTATATCGATATTCAAGGGAGTCCGAAAAAATATCGATATAACCCGGACTATCGATATATCCGACCCTGTTTGCATGTAATTTTCTCAGTGCGTGCATAGAAATAGTATCGATATAACCGGGACTATCGATATATCCGGTGTCGATATAACGAGTCTTTACTGTATTTCTGCATTTATCTACATGTTTCAATCTTATTTAGGAGTCCCAAATTTATTCGGAAATTGAAAAGCATGACGTGGAGTGCCATTACCGAATTTTGTTCGGGTTTTGGTTTTTCTCACGGGGGGTGCAGATAAAGTGCTGGTCAGACCTCTGGCAATGTTTTTCCCTTCCCCGAGGAGGCCGTATTTGCCTTTTGTCCATGTTAGCGCTTTTTTTGCAGCTTCAGCTTTTGTTAAAGTGCTACATAAATCAATATGTATGTAGTGTATTTTGTACAGCCGTCCCCATTTCAAGCTCAGATAAGTCCAGGCCCATATAACTCTTTTTTTTAAATGAAAGTTTCTTATGTTAAATTGAATGTTTACGTAGTCCTGAAACTCATTATTCTCTGGGTCCTGCAATTTGAGTGAAAATGACAAAAACCCTGGCACTGAAGTGGACACATTTTTTTTCACATCATCTGGCAGTTTATAATTTATACATTTTATATCATATCATATAATATAATATAATATAATATAATATAATATAATATAATATAATATAATTTAGAATGTATATATCAAAAAACATTAAATAAGCATTATATATTAATACAAATATAAATTATTTGGTCATTTTATTAATAAAAATATAATTTTTATTTACCATATCATCAGGTGTATAAGGTGCACCGAAATATAAGGCGCACCCTCAATGAATTGTGTATTTTCAAACCTTTTCCATATATAAGGCACACCGGACTATAAGGCGAACCTTCAATGAATGGCAAATGTTTTCCAAATAATAGAATGAATAAATATATGAAAGTTTCCCAAATATAAGGCATATACCACATTATAAGGCGCTACAGTACAGCCTGGGGTTATGCACAACTTCTTCTATGTACAGCGGGAAAAGGAGTCTGTGGCTGCTCACAGTATTCGCGTGACCGGTTGTGGCTCAATATTACTTCACATATAAGGCGTACCTCGGTATAAGGCGCAGGGTCATCTTTTGAAGAAAATTTTTTTGGGCGCACCTTATACATGAGAAAATAGGGTAAATGGCATGTTCGACAAAATATCCTTCTTGTTTATCAATCGTACCAATACAAATTCAATTTATTCTTCGTATTGCAGCATTGATCACAATGCCTGCCACGGTGGGTCTCTCCTCTGCTTGTATGTAGGCACGGCACAAAAGAAAAGTGACGCGTTCGGCTTCTGTCGCCCCTTTCCCTCCCTCGCCGAACAAGGAATTCCATTAAGAGTCTCAGACGGCGCGAGTGGGAGTTTGGGAAATCTCATTTAGTGTTTATCATGAATTAAAAATGGTATTGTTGGCAGCCAATCCTCTTAGCGTAAGCACTTTTTTGGAGAGGGACTGCCGCGGCGGAGTTATCTTTGACGGCACCACACACATGACGACGTTGATGATGTGCGTTTCTTCGGTGGCAGGCGAGCTTGGGGATGAAAGCCGTCACTCGTCCTCCCGTCAAGAAGCATGCTTGAAATGTGACCTAAATAAAAGGTGCGGCCTTCATTTTGCAGAAAGACGTGAACAAAGGCCAAAAACCAACAACTTGCTTGTGTTTAATAATTGGATTCGGTTGGCTATTATTTATTTCTTCCCTCTCTCTCTGTCTCATCACCCAACCCCCACCCCCAGGCTTCAACGCCATACAGCCTGGAATCGGAGTCTTTGGGGATGGAGTGTATGATCTCTGGAAGTGCCTCTCCAACGCTGGCAATCAACACTGTGACTAACAAGGTACTACAGGCGGCCCTCCAGCCTCCAGATCCCCCCCCCCCCCTAAAACGCACCTGGCTACGTAGCTGCACCCTGACCCCGCCCACTTGGTCAACCTCCTACTGAACAGTTTCCCTGTGGAGCACTCCGCACACGCACACCCTCACATGCCTAAAGCTTATCCACAACCCACACCAAAATACACACGTCGGAAACTGATCCTTGCACAACTGGCGCCTGTTGTCGAGCTCGGCAACATGATGCCCGCATGGGTGCTAGCAACACAAAACCTGGCTATCTGATATACTATACACTACACACACACACACAGGTAGATTTCTGACTCTGGTAACAAATGATGGCTGAAATGTGATTGGTTCAATGCTTAAATACAAAAACACACATCTAGAAGCAGTATAACCGGGGAAAAGTAATGAAAGGAAACTGAAAGACATTTTGGAATTATTTAATGAGAATTCATGGACAAAATATAATTAATGTCCGTCTGTGATTCTATATTTTTAGGCCAGCAGAGAAGGCTTTGCAGGCCTTGATGCTCCACCACTGGATTTTACCATATAAATATGGATCCAAGTGGGGAGAAGCAGTTTAGAATATTGATGGTTGGGGAATGTATCACTAACCTGAAAAAAAGTCCTTAACTTTTTGGCGTATTTGGAAAAAATAATTACAGTGATACCTCGGCTTACGAACGCTTTACATCACGAACTTTTCGCCTTACGAACAAAATTCGTGAGAATATATTCTTGGCATACGAACTAGTTTTCGGCGGACGAACCAAACTACACAGGTGGCTGGCGGACTAGTTTTCCACACCCCCTTTGAGTGGAGATGTGGTTTGCTACCGAGTGGAGTACTTTTGCTAGTATGGGACCGAAAAAGACCCCGCCACAGGCATGTGTTAAGCCGAAGAGGACACAAAAGAAAATTACGGTCGAGCAGAAGAAGGAGATCTTTGAAAAACACGAACGAGGTGTGCGTTTGTGTGACTTAGCGTCCCAGTACCAGTATGCTAAGTCGACCATTGCTACGTGTGGCTAAGGGTGTTTCTGTGTTGTCTAAGCAATGATCTCAGGCAAGAGAAGAGGTTGAAAAACTTCTGTTGATTTGGATTAATGAAAAGCAGCTAGCAGGGGACACTGAGTGAAGGGTATTATCGCCGAGAAAGCACGGCAACTTCAATCGGATATCACCAAGAGGCGACTACATCAACGAACATCACAAAGGTAAATAAAACGACTTTATTAAATAGTACATTTTATTTCTTTAATTACAATACAATAGCACATTTCTGATACATAAAATCAGGTATATTTTGTGTAGTTTTAAGGCTTATTTAGTAGAAATGTTTTATGGGGACCTGGGAACGGATTATTCTCATTTTTAATGATTTCTTATTGGAAATATTTGTTTGGCAGACAAACTTTTTGCCTTATACACACTTTCTAGGAACCAATTAAGTTCGTAAGCTGAGGTATCATTGTACAATGTCTTTTTTTTCAGTGCAGGTTAATTTAAATGTGTTCTTCCCATCAAAGAGATATTTCCAGTCAAAGATGAATAGATACATATCTCTCAAGTGGAACGATTCAATTCTACACACACATCTTTTAAATCAAAACTGATGCTCAATTCATTTTTTTTGTTATGCCCCTAGCTAACACCAAGTCTGTACTTTGTTTTTGTCAATTGTAAACGTCATATTGTGTTTCATTTGTTGGTTCACTTTTTCCCTCGACACATTGCACTCCATCTTTAAACCTCAAGTGTCAGATGGTGAGAAAAAAATGTGGACATTGTCTCCATTTCACGCGCTCTTTCCTTCACGCTTGCTGCCATGGCCCCAACATATTTCTTCTTGACTATGCCCCGGAGGCTAACCCAGTTTACATTGGATGAAAGGCGAGGATTTGAAGTCTCTTGGAAGTAGTGAGCCGGGGATTGTACGGGGGAAACCAATTGGCAGCACCTAGGTGGTCTCACAACAAAATAAATGAATGGCATTAAAATGTTGGATATAACACATTGTTGTGTGGGTATAAACTAGATGAAATAAGGGTGCAGTTTTTGTTTGGTTAAGAAAAAAAAAAGCTTAGGACTCCTCGCACATCCGGGAGTAATACTGCGGTGTAGGTGAGCTGTTTCATCGCGAGTGTGCCATTCACTCTGAAATTGAAATAGGCTTTTTAACCTTAAGCTCTCATCCTCCCGTCCCCCAATGGGGGTAGCTCTCAGGAGTACTTTTAAAAAGCCTGCAAGAGTCACTTATTCATTTGCAAGCGAACATTACCCAAAAAAAGAAGTGCGTACAAGCATGCAATCCTGAGTGTGAATGTGCTTGTGCGACGGGGGCCTCTTAAGCTCCTGAGTTGTGCGGCGAATGCCACCCGTGTCAGCGTGTGTTGTAACTTGTGCGCGCATGCATGAAGAGTATGTTAGCAAGGGCTTCCACTTGTTTTGACAAGCACCACCTATAAGCATAAATGCATTTTTTTCAGGAATCTGTCTGCTTTTTTTGCGCCCTCATGACAGTTAAGAATTCACGGCCATCTGTCCATCAAATGCCAAATCTTCACTCTGAACAAGATTAATTATCCCAAATTACATCAAGATATGCTTGCTCTTTGTCTGCCAAGATATTGCCTCTGACACCGCAATTTTTTGTTGTTGAATTCTGCTTGTATTTTTCATTAAATGTATTTATTAATATTGGGAGATTGTTACTGATTGTTACAAATTTAGCTTAAAATAAAAACAAAAGCCAGATTTCTGTGATATAAATACCATATTTTCCGGTGTATAAGGCACAGTGGTGTATAAGGCGTGCCCCAATGAATGGTGTGTTTTCAAACTTTTTCCATAAATAAGGTGCACTGAACTATAAGGCGCACCTTCAATGAATGAAAAATGTTTTCTAAATCTAATATGCACATATATAAAATGACAGTCCAAATAACCATTGTATATTTGAGTTAATGGTGTATGTATGTGTTACTTACGGGTTGGGTGAATGCTAGCATGTTTGGCTGCCGCTGCTCACCCGCAGAAAAACTTACCCTGGGACTGTAAAGTGCCATATTTTCCAAATATAATATATAAATAGATAAAAGTTTTTCAACTATAAGGCACACCACAAAATATGGCGCTACAGTTAAGGCTGGGTTTGCGCACTACTTCTTCTACAGGGGGAAATGGAGTCACTGGCTTGTGACAGTAGTTGTTGTGGCTCAATATGACTTCACAAATAAGACGCACCTGTGTATAAGGCGTAAATTTCTTCGTGTTTTGATTTTTCTTGCGAGGGTGCCGATAAAGCGCTGGTCCGACCTCTGGCAATGTTTTTCCCCTTCCACGAGAGGACAGCATTTCCCTTTTGTACAGCCGCCCGCCCCCATTTGCACCTCATATTACTCCAGACCCATATAGCTTATTTTAATCAACATACCTGAACCAGGATTCTGTTGCATATGTTCTCCAGGCAAATTGTTAAAAGAAAACAATGGTACCATTTACTATTTTGTTCCTGCTGCAGTAGACATGGACGTGCGCTATGTAAGTCAGCGCTGCAAACATGCGCTAGGCAGGCCACGCCTCTTTCGGCACAAAGTGCCAAACCACAGGAATTCCTTGTCTCTGTTTCTTCCCTTCCCTCCGCCCCCTTTTCTATTCCAGTCGCTTTCCCTCATTCCCGCCTTCGCAGACAGACCAATGGCAGCCACAGAAAGCCACCAGCGAGAATCTCTATTCTTTTCCGCGGCCTGTCATGCATTCCACTCTCTCTTTTTCTATTTTTTTTTTTGCTTATTGCCGTGTGTGTGTGTGCGTGTGGGTGTCTTTCTTTCACAAAGACCCGCATTTTTCCCATCCACTGAAGTGGCCATCAGCATTGGCATGAATGTGATGAAACTGTGGCACAGAGGTGTGATGGTGAAGGCTTGGAAGTCTGTTTGGCCTTTTCCTCTTCGCGCTGTCTTTGCAGTCCAGACACCAAGTTCAGCTTCGATTTCCCAATGTCTCATGCATTAGATCCAAATACATTGTGAACAAATCTTATTACAGTGCTGAGAGGGGAAGTAAGACCTGTTTGCTTGTGAGCAAAAATAAGCGTATACACATTTCAATAATTGGGTCATATTTGAACATTTTTCATTTTCAGATCTCATTAAAAGATTAATACTAGTGATTATACTTAGGTTAATGAAATTATAAGTGTTTATTTATTTTGTTTATTCATTCATTTGTTTTTTTTTTTACTTGACTTGAAATGCGGAAAGCCAAACAGTCAGTTATACAGTTATATCAGGTTACATGCACGCTTTGAATCGGGCCAAATTTGACAATTTCTCTCCCTCTTCAAATCTAATTTAGCGTGGACCCAATCCTGGAACATCTGTAAAATATTATCCGAAGTGATTTCCCTCTGGTGTGATAAGAGTAATGTATCTCGCTTTTTTTGTAATTGGAATTTGGTTGGAAAATTGTTGTCAATGTTTAAAATGGAGTATATGCACACTGCAAGACTCCAAACTAGGGTGCGGAAAATCATACTGGACCCTCCGCACCCTGCCCACCACCTTTTCCAGCTACTCCCCTCAGGCAGGCGCTACCGATCCATGCGCACCAAATCCAGCAGACATTTAAACAGCTTCTTCCCCCAAGCCATTAACTCTTTGAACAGTAGCCCAAATGGAATTGTATAGTGCCTCTTTGCAATTTTTTTGCTGATGATACTAGTGCAGCGTATTCGACCGGAAACAATTCCTTGTGTGTTCTACATACTTGGCAATAAAGATGATTCTGATTCTGATTCTGATACTAACAATCAGGTTAAATTTGAGGATTTTCTTTTCAACTTTTATGACCTTAGTATGCTTTTGCCCATTCATCAGATTATCCTGTGGTGTGTAAAGAGTCATTTTCTCTGTAGTCTAGCGCAGTGGTCCCCAACCTTTTTTTGCGCCACGGACCGGTTTAATGTCAGGCAATATTTTCACGGACCGGCAGATAAATACAACAAAATAAAATGATAGGCATGGAAACTGTTTTTTTTTCTTTATTTTAAATATAATAATAAATGTGAATCCATTGTGTATTTTTATACAACTTTATTAGCAGAGTATATATATAAATAATAAAACATAGTTCGGACTCAGACTCATATAATAAATAAAACGGAAATTATGCAAATTATTTATTCTTTCTGCGCGGCCCGGTACCGATCCGCGGCCCGGGGTTTGAGGACCTCTGGTCTAGCGGGATTGTAACATTTTTCAGATCAGTGTACTGTGGTGTAGGGTGTGTGAATACATTTGTGCCCCTTGACTGTCTTAACTCATTCACTGCCATGACACAAATTTATTCGGGAATTGAAAATATGCCGTAGAGCGCCATTCCCGAATTAGTTTGGGTTTTGTTTTTTTTTTCTTTTTACTTGGGTGCCGATAAACCGCTGGCCAGACCTCTGGCAATGGTTTTCCCCTTCCACAAGGAGGCAGATTTTCTTTTTTTTCTCATGTTAGCACGTTGTTCGAACTGTAGTTCAAGCGCTATATAAGCCAATATGGATGTATTGCATTGTATTTTGGACAGCCACCCTCATTTCAATCTCTCTTTCAATAACTCCAGACCCATGTCATTTATGAAATAGCTGATTTCTTCTGATGAAAGAAGAGAGTCTAAGGTTTCTTACACTACATTGAATGTTTATGTTGCCCTAAAACTCAGTAGTCTGTGGGTTCTGGAATTTGAGTGACAATGACAAAAACCCGGGCACTGGAGTGGACACATTTTTCCACGTCTGGTAGTGAATCAGTTAATACCACACTTGAAGCGGGGTACACACATATCGATAATTGGAATGAATGTCAGCATTACAACAATCGTAAATCATGTTTGAAAGGGATTTAGCAATGTCGTGACAATCAGGTTGAATAGTGTATTCTCCTGCCTCTCACCGGTCAGTCTTGGTAGTGCGAAATTTAGTTTGGAGGAGGAGACTATCACACGACGGTTAGCGTCGTCGAAGCGCTTGCGCAATCTTGCGTGTGCCTCCGTGTCATCCTTTCTTCATGCAGAAATGTGCACGCCACATGTATGCGAGTCCATGTTACGTTCCCT
Organism: Hippocampus bargibanti; assembly: GCF_051943395.1. Lineage (NCBI taxonomy): Eukaryota > Metazoa > Chordata > Actinopteri > Syngnathiformes > Syngnathidae > Hippocampus > Hippocampus bargibanti. The sequence continues at coordinate 10,562,471 of NC_142745.1, forward strand.
AGGGGTCTGCCTAAAACCACAGAGCGGCGAGGTATTAAAATAATCACACTTTACGGGTGAGCGGCGTAAAAATAGATTGCGGAGGGCGACTTTTACGACTTGACTGCGCATAACATTTATATTTCTGTGGCACCCTGTTTTTGATTAGCATGGCGAGGCCGATTTTCATCGAGTTCCCCTTCACGCTAATGAACACGAGATCCGAGCCCACACTGAGCGAAGGGAAGCTGCAGTCCCCTAATGAGCTCCTCTGTCTATCCTCCTCTCCCTCTGTTCGTTGAACCTTGTTGGGTTTAGCATCTAAGCTTCATCTCTCTTGCTTTTTTTTTCTCCCCTTCCCCCATCATGATTTTTCTATTCACCGGCGAGCATATTCAAAGCATCTAATGATGAGGACGGTCTGCTTTCTAACCAGTATGGTGGTCAGCCCGGCCAATCTGTTGCCTCTTCCTTTGTGGCCTCCGTGTCTTGATGACAAGACAAGAGAGGCTTCAGTATAGCGCCAAGTCTGTTCGCCTCTAGGCCACGGCCACTGCTGCCCCATTGTGCCCAGCACAGGGCCGGCTCTGTTCGTGCTCTTCTCGGTCACGGGTAGACAGGCATGCAATGCGCAGACACAAACACACACACTTACGCAGACCGATCCAAAAGAACGTTGGCAGTGCATTGCTGCCATTCCTTTCTCACACCACTTAAAAACCGGTCGCTATTTTCTGGATATTTTCAAACTCAATATGTGCGTCATTCTTAAAATGTTGATGATGAGCACAATTTATTCGGGAATTGAAAATATGACGTAGAGCGCCATTCCCGCATTTGTTTGGGTTTTGTTTTTGTCTTGTTTGGGTGCCGATAAAGTGCTGGCCAGGGCCTCTGGCAATGTTTTTTTCCTTTCCACAAGGGGGCAGCATTCTCTTTTCCCCATGTTAGCACTTTGTTCCAGCTTCAGCTGTTGTTAGGGCACTATATAAACCAATATTTATGTATTAACATATTTGACAATAAAGCTGAGTTTGACTTTTACTTTTGACTTTGCATTGTATTCAGACCCATATAATTTATAATAATAATAATAATAATAATAATACATTTAATTTCTAAGCGCCTTTAAAAACTCTTAAAGGACAACCGACGTCTCCGGACAAGTTGTGTCCATAATTTGTGAAATGGCTTCAAATGACTTCTACTGAGCGTTTTTTACAAAGATTCCACCTCATATAGCTATATTTTACGTTTTAAGACTCGCGCTGAATATTCCGGAAGTCTTGTTTTTGAGTTGGTGACGAGTCCTCACCCTATGTCACTGAAGGAACGCCCCTCACCGAGAAAGGACATACCTTGCATCACCTCAATGCATTTTGCGGTACTTTGTTGGGTCTGAAAACTTCGTGTTGATCCGTATTGATGGCGAAATTAGAAGGAAAACACATAAATAACGCAATGGTGAATCGTTGTATGTTACACCGAGACAACTCTTTGATATTCGTTGACAAAAATTCCAAGGTGAAGAATAAAACAATTTCCAACGCCATCTTCTGCATTTTCTGTGACACTGCACCTCAGTCTTGATCTGTCAAAATGACCCTGAAGACCTTCTTTAATCGATTGCAAACATTATACTTTCCCCTTCAGAACTATTTGAATCATATTCATAACTGGATGAGTAACAAGAAAGCATCTTTTCCAAATCTGAAGCCATTGTTTTGATTCTCGAGCAAGGCAAGACGTCTTGGGGTGACGTCACGAACTGGGGGCGGGACTTTCTGAAATTGCCCAATTCGCAGCTCAATTTTTTGCAGATTTTGGACACTTTAAGTCATTTTTATTGGTGTTTTGCATTTGACTAAAAATATCATACTGTGTGTTTTGGGTATTTTACATGCTCTAAAACGTTTTTCTGATGTCAGTTAAAAAACAAAAAAGTGATGCCGGTTGTCCTTTATGGTCACTTTACAGTCACAGGATTATTTTGTGCGGGTGAGCAGCGGCAGCCATTCGCGCCAGCGTTCACTCTACCTGGAAGTAACACAGCAGCAAAGTTATGAAAGGAAGAGAAAAGGAAAGAAAGAAGTAGAAAAACTAAATACAGGAGCTGCTGGAAAGGCAGCCACTATCGCGGCACCATCTTGAAGTAAAAAAAAAAAACATAAAAACTAAATAACAAATAATATGATAACACAAAGACTCAAAGAGTCATTCATTCTTCAGCACTTGCTGTACCCTCTCTGTGACATGAAGCAGTTCTAGATGAAAGAAGAGAGGATCAAAGCAATTTAGTAATTAACTCGTTTTTTTTCTGATGAAAGAAGAGAGTCTAAGGTTTCTTATGGTGCATTTAATGTTTATGTAGTCCTAAAACTCAATATTCTGTGACTCCTGGAATTCGAGTGACAGTGACAAAAACCCTGGCACGGGAGTGGACCCATTTTTTGCACGTCTGGGAGTGAATGAGTTAATATGGGAAAAAAATAATTATGCAAGTGTTTTATATGTGTCATGTACTGTATTTTATGGTGTATAAGGTGCACTC